>NC_056730.1:427673608-427973608 GCF_019279795.1 Protopterus annectens
AGATTTCCCCCAGGAATCTCTCACATCTGACACCGATTTAGATGAAACAGAAAGGTCCCCACGGTCCCCCTCTGAGGATGTCTCGTTTGCAGACATTTTGGAAATCCTGAAACAAAGGGGGGATTGGCAAACCCTTACCCCTTCTGTGGATGAATCGGTCTTGCTGAAGGCATTTGGGACTCAACCTTCTACCTCCTGGGCGACTCCGCCATTTGTCGATCTCATGGATTCAATAGCCCGGAGGGGTTGGGAAATGCCCGATACAGTGGAACCAGTCCCTCGTAAGCCAAATAAGTACATGACGGCCCCCCAGGACAAATCTTATCTTACAAAAGGGGTTCCATGGATACTATGGTGGTGGCGGCGGCCACTAAGAAAGAGATGTCTGAATCGTCTTCCTCTGTCCATCCTCCTAATAAGGATTCTAGGACGATGGACAGATATGGGAAGCGCATATTTAGTTCGGCGACTTTTTCCATCCGATCACTCAACTACCTTATGCATTTCACGCGTTTACAGAGAGATCTCATTAAGGAACTGGGAGATACTCTCCAGGGAAACACAGATGCTGCTGTTGCCGAGAAAGTGACAGCGCAACTTAACACCCTAAACTCCATAGTGAACTCGTCCATGAGGCTGATTTCATACACAGCCGAAGGGTTGAGTAGAGCGGCAGCTTCAGCGATCGCCCTGAGAAGGCAATCCTGGTTGCGCTTATGCTCCTTTGCGGAAGCCTTTAAGTCTTCCTTTCCCAACGCCTCCTTTGATGGTGCTTCCTTGTTTGGGCCCAAAGTAAAGGAGACTCTCACGAGGTGTGAACAAGAAGGGAAGACCCTGTCTGCCATAGGGGTCCGTTTTTCCATCCCATCTAGACCCTACCCTAAAGGGCAACGAGGAGGAAAAATGTGGTTCCAAAAGACTCGGGGATCTTTTCAGCACACCCAAAGTGACGCCCCCTCCAGAGGCAGAGGAGGGGGAAGAAATGGAAGACGCCGCCCAGGCGGCAGAGGGAGTCCGCAAAATCAGGACGACAGAGAGACTTTCTCTGGAAAGCCCTTCCAGCACTCCTGAGTGCAGGCCCGACTGTCCTACTCTGGAGACAGTCGGGGGTTGCTTGGCTTTATACCCAGCGGCCTGGCTAAATCTCACATCAGATTCCTGGGTAAAAAGCATAGTTACCAGAGGCTACAACATTCCCTTCATCAAAATGCCACCCAACTCCAAAAAGCTCCCAGACGTTCCACCCAGTCTCCGAGACCAGGCAACCGTAGAAATAAGAAGGTTGCTCGAAAACAGAGTCATCCAACCAGTCCCGGCAGACCAAATAGGATCCGGAACTTACTCAAGGTTCTTTTTAGTTCCAAAGAAAACAGGGGACTGGAGGCCAATTTTAGACCTCAATAAATTAAATACCTTTGTGAAAAAGGAAAAGTTCCAGATGGTCACGCTACAGTCAATCCTTCCCTTTCTGCAGAAGGTCGACTGGATGTGCTCTATAGATCTCAAAGACGCGTACTACCATATCAAGATGGCCAGGGCGTCCAGAGATCACCTGCACTTCCGGCTGGGAGCCAGTCATTTCCAGTTTCGCGCTCTGCCCTTTGGTCTAACCTCAGCCCCCAGGGTGTTCACCAAATGCATGGCAGTAGTAGCGTCTCACTTGAGACGAAGGGGATTCCGGGTGTTTCCTTATCTAGACGACTGGCTCCTATCCGCCACCACCGAGTATCGTCTTCTACAAGCCATGGATTACACCATCAGTCTCTGCTCTTCGCTAGGCATAACGGTGATTTTTGGAAAATGTCTTATCGCCGTCACAGCGTATCTTATTTATAGGAGCACAGCTAGACACCTCCGTGGCTCAAGTTACTCTCCTCCCACCAACGAGTGTCAGACCTCAGACATCAAATTTCGGTCCTTCTCCAGAGCAAGAGAGTCCCTGCACGACAAATATTAAGAGTACTAGGCTTGATGGCAGCCTCCCTTATTGTAGTTCCCTTTGGCAGGATGCATATGAGGATTCTTCAATGGATGCTATTCGCCCAGTGGTCGTATCGACAACTTCCACTGTCTCACGAAATCTTGATCACGAATTTTTGCAAGAAGGATCTCTTGTGGTGGATACACAGTCAAGATCTAACACTAGGACGACCGTTTGTATTACCCAGTCCGGTAGCAACTCTAACCACGGACGCTTCCCTGATAGGGTGGGGGGGATTCTTTCAGGGACAAACAGTCCAAGTTCAATGGTCCAACTTGGAGTACAATCTGCACATCAATGTTCTAGAGCTGAGGGCAGTGTTTCTAGCGTTGCAACACTTTCACAAGTCCTTACCTCAGGGAACAGTGACAGTTCAGACAGACAACATGTCAGTGGTCTGGTACATAAACAAGCAAAGGGGAACCAGATCTTACCCGTTATGCAGAGAGGCCCTCAGAATTTGGCAATGGGCAAAGTCCACTGGACGCTTTCTGATAGCAACGCACATCCCGGGGACTTCCAACGTAATCGCGGACAGGTTGAGCAGAGCCATCCTGTTCCATCACGAGTGGTCCCTCAAACCTCAAGTGGTGGAAGAGATCTTCCGCAGATGGGGCCAGCCTTGCTGCGACCTGTTTGCATCCCCGTTGAATGCCAAATGTAGAAGCTACTTTGCCCTCTTACCCCCTCCAGGGGGTGTCCCCAGGGACGCACTGGTGCATGATTGGCCCCCGGGTCTCCTTTACGCTTTTCCTCCTGTTCCACTAATTCCCAGGTTTTTGCAGAAAGCCAAACATCTGGACAGGACCATAATACTGATAGCCCCATTCTGGCCTCGACAAATCTGGTTTCCCTTCCTTCAGTCTCATCAAGTGGAGGAACCATGGATGCTGGACCCGGAGCCAGACCTGTTGACACATTTGTCGGGAGTTCCTCACATCCTCCTCAAGTCCCTCAAACTGACAGCTTGGCTGCTCCGCTTCCCATCTTAGCCAGGTCGGAGTTACTATCCCCTGCAGTACAACAAATTATTGTATCTTCTCACAAACCATCTACAAGGAAATTGTACAACAGCAAATGGAACCGTTTTGCTCACTGGGCCTCCAAACAAGGTATAGATCCATTCGGGGCTCCAGTACACAAGATACTAGATTTTCTTACCACACTTTTTCAAGAAGGAGCATTAACGTCCACGATAAGGGTTCAACTGGTGGCTATATCCAATTTTCATATTGGCCGTGAAGATGGTTCTCATGTCCCACAGGCTTTGTAAAGCCTTCATGAAAGGTACCTTTCACCTCCGTCCTCCCTTTCGTAATCCAGTAGCCCCTTGGAATCTTAATCTCATGCTGTCGCAACTCATGTTGCCCCCATTTGAACCAGCAGCCACAACTCCGTTAAAATTTCTTTCATGGAAAACATTTTTTCTGGTTGCCATTACTTCCGCCAGGAGAGTTTCAGAGTTGCAGGCTCTATTTATCCGACCTCCATACATGATTTTTCATCCAGATAGAGTAACCTTGCGCACCAATCCGTCCTTCCTTCCGAAGGTTTGTTCGATTCAAAACATCAATCAGTCTATCGAACTACCTACCTTCTTTAAAAACCATTCCAATAAGTTAGAATACACATTGCACAAATTGGACGTTCACAGGCAACTGAGATTTTACTTACATAGGACAAAAGAGTACAGAAAGTCAGACCAACTATTTGTCTCATATGCTGACCAAAGGAAAGGACAGGCAGTAATGAAAGTTACCTTATCCAATTGGCTCTCAGATTGCATAAATTTTGTATATGCTAAATCGAAACAGCAACTCCCTTTCAAACCCAGAGCTCATTCTACAAGGGCGATCGCTACCTCTTCAGCCCATACCGCTCGTTTGCCTTTAGATACCATTTGTGCAGTGGCAACTTGGGCAAAACCACATACTTTTATCGCCCACTATAAACTAGACAAAAGCTCCAGGGACAGGGCGACGTTTGGTTCCACTGTACTCAGGAATGTTCTCCATTGAGCCACCCAGGAAAAAGGAGCTAGGGATGCTACCCGTGTGTAAGAACAAACGGCGAGATTGAACAATTTCACATTAAGAAGTTATGTTCTTACCATAACGTTCCATGTGAATTGTTCATCTCGCCTTTGTTCTTACATTCCCCCCCTCCATCCCCCATCCTGCGGTCTGGGTGAACGGGTTCAACTGAATTCCTTTTCAGCCTTTTCTAGATATTGTTAGCATATTATTGTACATTAGTAATGGCATCTTTTCTCCTCTATTTGAGGGCAGGGTTCCAGACACTGTGTAGTATCTGTTTATTAGTGTTCAAGACACAGTTTTAAAGGGGATTCTTCTGGTATAGCAAACTAGATCTGAGGGTTAGCACCTGAGGATCATGGGATATTACTGTGCTTCGAGCTTTCTCGAAGATGCGGAGCTAGTGATGCGGCCGACTCGGAGCCGAGGATCAGCTCCGAACCCGTGTGTAAGAACAAAGGCGAGATGAACAATTCACATGGAACGTTATGGTAAGAACATAACTTCTTATTGTCCCATATTTTCTCCACTTTTCGATGACCGTCTTCACTGTGTTCCATGGTATATCCAATGCTGTTTGAAACATTTTTGTACCCTTCTCCTGACTGATACCTTTCAACAATGAGATTTCTTTGCTGCTTTGTAAGCTGTCTGTGAACCATGGCTTTTGCTGTAGCAGGCAACTGAGTAACTGTCAGGAAAATCCTACCAGGACAGCTGAACTTTATTTGGGTTTAATCAGAGTCTCTTTAATTGATGGCAGGTGTGTACCCAAGAAGACTGAATGCTGTAATTAAATCAAAAGGTGCTTCAACGAAGTATTAGTTTAAGGGTGTGTACGTTTATGCAACCAGTATAATCAGAGTCTCTTTAATTGATGGCAGGTGTGTACCCAAGAAGACTGAATGCTGTAATTAAATCAAAAGGTGCTTCAACAAAGTATTAGTTTAAGGGTGTGCACATTTATGCAACCAGTATATTGTATGTTTTTTTTGTTTTTTTATAATTTTTTCCTGTTAACAGATTTGTTTGTTTTTCAATTGAATTGTACAAGTGATAGGTCACATTAAAGGTGGGTAAAGTTTTGAAATGATTTATTGTGGTCTCATTTTTTATATCACAAAAACTTGGCATTTTAACAGGGATGTGTACACTTTTTTATATCCACTGTATATTTTTTCCTACTGTGCTGCCCCAAAGGAACTAACATGATCTAAGGTACTCAGAGGGAAAGTGAGAAAGATTATGGGTAATAGAGGAGTCAGAGCTCTGGATCCATGTGTTTGAAGGTGCTGAGACAGGATCCGAGTCCCATCAGTTGAGCCAGATGAAAGTTGCACAATACAGATCTATCATTGTGATGAGCACATAACTTTTGTTTTTTTATTAGATAACTTTGCTTAGACCAAAATCTCCCAATGTTTTGACACTCTCAATACCACCATATAACACCCCTTTACCTTAAAAAAAGAACACACACCAGTATTGTCTGCTGGTTGCAAAATGTAAGCCAGACAGCACTTACATGAAAAATGTTGACACTTGCTTAAACAAACATCTACATAGTGGACTTCACCCCCCCACGTGTGTGTGTGTGTGTGGGGGGGGTTGTGGAGTGGAAGATTTAGTCATATATGCTAACTCTACAGTCTTGATGACTGTAACACAGGCAAGTGAAACATTCGCATATAGTGTAAGTACTTAAAGTTCTAGAAAGTGAAACACAGTAAACTACTGCTGGCAGGTAACATTGCGAATTGGCAGTGATTACAGCCCCAATACTGTATACCACATTAATATGCTGTTGTCATAGATACATACTCAATAATTGAGTTTATACTTATGAAGATTTGATCTGATGTTGTCAGTTTCCATTTTATCCTTGCACATGGGTTCGGATCTGAACCCTTGGATCCAACTCGGCCGTTGCAACAGCTCGTGGCAACCAAAAAGCTCTCTTGTAGTCTACCCTACCTATAATGCTTCTCTCCTAATTACCTCAGATCTCGTTTGCTGCTTTGCGAAGACGTGGTCCTTCCATTAGCTCTTGGGCAGTTAAATTGATTTTTGATATTTTTACAGCCTTTTTCTAAAGACTTTAATTAAACTTAAATATAATCTGTTTAAATGTCTTCCTTATCCTTTTTACTAGCTAGTTTCTGCCTTTCTAACCTGTACCAAGGTACTTCTTGACTACTATCGTTAATAGTCTTTTTTTTCTGCCTACTCACCTTTCTTTGTGATTGCTTACTGCAGTACATCTCAAATACTATTGTCAGTAGTCCCTTCCCCCTATTCTTCTTGTATCCTTTTCCTTATTTAAAAAAAAAAGCTATCCTTGTTAATTTAATTTTTTTCCAATATGGCTGAGAAAGTGGATAAGTCAGCTGGCTTTAAATAGTGCTGCAAATGTGGTCACAAAAATTCCCTTAAATGACAAACATGAGCTGTGTGTTTATTATCTGGGCCTATTCCACTTACAGGAGGAATGTGACATTTTTAAAGCATTCAACCACTGGGCCCTCTTTGAATGATGTAATAAGCTTATTCTAAAGGGTATGTTGCCTTCCTCTTTTGAGGAAGCCATTTCTGGGTCTGACAAAAAACATAAGAGATTCTTCCGAGTCAGAACAGTGTAGTCTAGCTCAGCATTCCTCCCCATCTTCTAGAACTTTGGATAAGGCAAGAAGAGGCCGCCTTCTGCTTCAAAGTTTCAGTCAGAGCATTCTCCAAAGATGGCTAAAATGTCGGCTCCTAAGGCCTACTTGGATCCGAAGACTTCAAGGACTTTTCTATTGGACGGGACAGTTTTGATCCGAGCCTTTCTGCTCTGAAGAATAGGTCAGATTGGTTGCTGTTGGATTCTCTGGAGAGCACCTTTAAACCGATTCAGTCTTTGTCTAGGACTCGCATGCTTTCCTTCTATTGACCCAGTGCCATCCAGAATACCTTCTCTCTTCCTGGAGAGACTGAAGTCTCCATTGGCGTCTTCAACTTGCTTGACCAGAAGCCTCACAGAAGATGTAGAGAGGATGGTCAAGAAGATCTTCTGGGCACATGGTTTTGCAAGGTCCCCTTCAGCTCTTACCCCTAAGGGTCAGGAGTTTTGGGCATCTTTTCCCCCCTTCCATTTCCTCCAACTTGCCTGGAAGTTTCTGAGACTTCGGATCCGATCCATTTGATATTGTCCTGGTTGGAACCAAGGACCTTTCTTACCTTGACTCTGACTTCCGCTCTGATTTCCTCTCTCCACTCAGAGCCAGGGAGCTCTCGGGGTCTTGGTGGCCTGGTGAGGTCCGAGACAGTGGGGTTGGCTCCAAAGTTTTTGGAGCTAGACCTAAGTCTTGGAACCTCAGCTTGGATCAGCCTGACGCCAGCTCCAGCTTCGGAAGTGCTGTCTTCTGGATTCATAGGTGCCTGTCCTTAGGCATGATCTCTTGGGTCGGGGTTCCTCTATTTCTCTGGGTCAGTCAGCTTTCGAGGCCTTGGAGAGGGCAGAGACAACATCTACTCCTTCGGATCTACAGTATTCCGCCTTGCAGATCCTACACTCAATGTCTTGACAAGCCCTCCCGCAGGGACAGTGGATCCAGCAGAAGCCCCAGGCTACCCATGAAGGTTCCCCACTCCTCTTCCGATACCTCCTCGGAACTCCCCATTGAGGAGGTTCCTTGAAAGAAGTGTAAGAGGAAACACCTAGACTCTACAGAGGAGTCTGTCACTGAGGATACTGATCTCAATGAAAGTGAGGGATCCCCACGGTTACCTCCAGATGATGTTTCTTTCAGGGACATCCTAGAGATTTTGAAAGCGAGAGGTGGATGGAGGCCCAGCAGTCCCTCATCAGAGGAGTTGGTGTACCTGGCACTTTTGGCTCTCGTCCATCTACTTCCTGGGTAACCCCACCTGCCCATGAGCTCATCAAGTTGATCTCTCAGTGGGTATGGGAGACTCCAGATTCCATTGAACCAACCCCCTGGAGACCAAATAAAATAATAGAGCCTGAAGGTAAAAAATTTTGGCTGTCACTAAAAAAGAACTTGCAGAAGAGAGTTCTACTTTCCATCCTCCTAATAAGGATTCTAAGATGATAGATGTGGAAAGTGTGTGTGTGCTCTTCACTGGCCTTTGCCCTGAGGTCTCTGAATTATATTTTTCATTTTACCAGACTGCAGAGGGATCTGATCAAGGAACTCTCAGGTACCGTCTCAGGAGTCATGTCTGAAGAGGTACAGGCTTCGGTTACTCCACAGCTGACCACGATATATTCCATTGCAAACTCCATGAGGCTCATTTTGCATGCAGCTGAAGGGGTGAGTAGAACTGCGTGTTTAAGCATCTCTATGAGGAGGCAGGCCTTGTGCGACTTTGCTGAGCCCTTTAAATCTTTGTTCAGCAACTCTCTGTTTGACGGCACTTCCTTGTTTGTCCCAAAGTTTAGAGATGCTCTGTCCAGGTATGAGAAAGCTAGGAAGACCTTTTCTGCCATGGGCATTCATTTTTCCACTCCCCAGAGATCATTTTCAAAACATCAGAGGAGCAGTGGGAAAATGTGGTTCAGAAAATCACAAGGGTGTTTTCCTCAAGCACATGGTGAAAGTTCCCCCAGAGGCAGAGGGGGAACAATGATGGAAGATGCTGCCCTCGCAGCAGGGGTACTGAGCATCATCAAGGGTCTGGAGGTATGTTCTTTGGCAAACCCTTCCAGTGCTCCTGAACGGAGGCCCGATTGCTCTTCTCTGGAGGCAATCGGGGGTCGACTATCCCTGCACCTGAGATCCTGGCTAAAAATGACAAACGGGTGCATAGGATATAATGTCCAGAGGATACTATGTCCCCTTTTCCCGTCCACTGCCCCAAAGCAAAAAACTCCCAGATGTTCCACCCAGTCAAATAGAGCAAGCAGCCGTACAGGTACAAAAGCTTCTGGTCAAAAGAGTCTTCCAAGAAGTTCCACCAGACCAGAGCTGATGTGGTACTTACTCAGAGTTCTTTTTAGTACCAGAAGAAGACAGGGGACTGTAGACCAATATTGGATCTCAGCAGACTAAACAAATCAGTTCAGCAGAGCAGGTTCCAGATGGTCACGGTTCAGTCCATCCTTCCTTTTTCGGAAAAGGACGATTGGATGTGCTCTATACACCTTCAGGATTCATTCTACCATATAAAGATGGACAGGTGATCCAGAAGTCATTTGCTCTTCCGGCTGGGAGCCAGTCAACACCAGTTCAGAGTACTGCCATTTGGCCTCGCTACAGCCCCCAGAGTGTTCACCAAATGTATGGCAGTAGTAGCAGCTCACTTGAGACGGCAAGGATTATGGGTGTGTCCATATCTAGACTGGCTCATCACTGCCCCGACCAGGCATCTACTTCTAGAAGCAAAAGACATGGTTCTTCAAACTTTTTCTTCATTGGGTATTACCGTAAATTATGAAAAGTCGATCCTAGACCCCCTTCAAGAATTGGACTTCATAGGAGGAAACATAAACACAATTGAGATGGTAGCATGTCTCCCGTCGTCAAGAGTGGTGAGTATAAGAGATCAAGTCAAAAAGTTATTACACAATTCAAGGGGGTCTGCTTGAACAGTACTTCAGGCCCTGGGGTTCAGTGGCAGCAGCAGTAATACTAATTCCACAAGCCAAGTTCCACATGAGAGTGTTACAGTGGCTTCTTGCAGTACAGTGGTCTGTCCTTCATCAACCCATGTCAGCCACGACAAGGATTACAAACACTTGCAAGAGGGATCTGTCATAGTGGATTCACTCAGAACAGCTTATTTAAGGTTGCCCCTTTGTCCCCCTGGGCCCCAAGACAACAGTGACCACGGATGCTTCCCAGATTGGGGGGGGGGGGGGGCATTTTCTGAGAAAAACAGTCCAAGACGTGGTCTACTCAAGAGGCCAAGTCACACAAGTGTCCTGGAGATGAGAGCGGTGCTACTAGCGTTGCAAGACTTTCAGAATGCTGCCTCTTGCTGGACAGTTGCGATTCAGTTGGACAATATGTCGGTAGGCTGGTACGTCAAGAAGCAGTGGGGAACCAGATTCATATCCCTTATGTCAGGAGGTACTCAGAGTGTAGCAGTGAGAGATCTCATCCAGCCTTTTTCTGATAGCAATGCACATTCCGGGGAAGTCGAACTTGATAGCAGACAAATTGAGCAGATCCATCATTATGCCTCACGAGTGGTCCCTCAATCAGAAAGTGGCAGAAGACATATTCCTCAAGTGGGACCAGCCTTGCTCTGACCTTTTTGCATCCCTTCTGAACAACAAATGCAGCAGCTACTTTGCCCTGATCCCTCCAAGAGGGGAGTTCTCGATGGATTCAATCCCTCACAATTGGCCTCCCGGTCTGTTATATGCCTTTCCCCCTACTCCATTAATCCCCAAATTTCTTCAGAGAGTGAACAGGTTGAAGAGAAAAGTAATCCTCACTGCCCTGTATTGGCCTTGATAAATCTGGTTTCCCTTTTTTTGGCCTCACCTTTGGAAGAAACCATGGATTCTGGATCCAATTCCAGACCTCCTGTCGCATCCAACAGGAATGCCTTATCCGAACATTCACAGTCTCAAGCTGACCGCTTGGTGTCTCCAATTCCGCTGACAGCCAGACAACATATGCTGTCTTCACCAGTGCGCCACATCCTACTATCCTCCCGTTGGCCTTCCACGTGAAAGTTGCTTAACAGTAAATGGAGGTGATTCGTATATTGGTCTCAACAAAAGGATGTAGGTCCTTTTTCAGCTCCCAGAAACATTGGTAGAATTAGTGCAGGCTATGTACAAGGACCCAATCACTCAAGTACGAACAGGGTTTGGCTTCACAGATGGGTTCACGTTGGGAGTGGGTGCACACCCAAGTTCATTTGTGAGCCCACTGCTGTTTATACTGGTGATGGACTACATTAGATAACAGGTAGGAGGGGACAGATCAACAGAGTTGCTGCCTGCAGACGATGTGGCATTATAGGCAGACTCTGAGCTAGAACTTCAGTAAAGGATAGGAGAATGGAATGCAAAACTGAAGGCACATAGGATGAAACTAAACACAGATAAGATGGTGGTAATGGCAGCAAATTGGGGAAATCAGAAGAAGCTGAGAACCCGCGGTGGTGGTGCTGCGGTAACGTTGTCGCCTCACAATAAGACGCTGCCCAGTTTGATTCTCAGCTAGAGCGTCTTCTGCATGGAGACATGCGTGAATGGGCGTACCTTCGTTGAAGGTTGTGTGTCAGGGCTGGTAACTCGGCATGTAAAAATCAACTACCAATCATTAGTGGACCGGAGTTCCGCTGTGGTGACCCCTAACCAGGAAAAGCCGAAAGACTCAACAAGAAGAAGCTGAGAACAGAGATAAAAGGGAAGATAGTGGAACAGGTAAACAGCTTCAAGTATCTGAGAGGCATTGTTGATTAGAAGGGAAGTCTGAATGAAGAGCTCGAAGGTAGAATCAGAGGAGCAGCCAACTGGTGTAGAGTGTCAGGTGTAGTCTATGACAGAAGAATGCCAAAGAAGCTGAAAAGTGAGGTGTACAAGACAGTGGTGCGACCACTACTACTGTATGGTACAGAAACCTAGGCAGTAAAGGCAGAACAGTTGAAGAAGCTAGAGATGATGGAAATGAAGTGCCTGAGAAGGGTGGTAGAATGCACACTGTGGGACAGACAAAGAAATGAGGACATAAGAGCAGAAGCCAAAGTAGCTCCAGTTGCAGAAAAGATCAAAGAGAACAGATTATGGTTGTTTGGACACGTGCAGAAAAGCAGGAGGCAGTCTGGGACAGACAGGAAGAATGTAAGCGGAAGTGAGAATGTCTAGCAAAGAGGTGGATGGATTGTGTGAAAGAAGACCTGCAACAGTCAGGCATGAGTGTTGTAGAAGGCAGGAATGTGGCACTGAATTGAGAGAGTTGGCGACCGTTATTATGATACCCCAGCCACATGTAGAAAAAAAATGGGAAAAAGGGGGCTGCTGCTGATCATCCACACTGTTTGAGGGGCAGCTTATTCTATGATAAAAGTGCAGCTAGGTGCGATTTCTAACTTTCACATTGGATTTGATGGTTCCTCCCTCGCTTCACATAAGCTATGCAAAGGTTGCTTGTCCATGTTTGTGTAAATGACCTGAGCCATACCTACCTGGACTACATGAAAAGAGACATGGAAGAGCTCTCTTATCACGTAGCCCAGGCCGGTATGACCCTGACCCTGAGTAGCATCCTGCCCTCACCAAGAATGATACCACGGTATAATGAAAAAATTATCAATTTCAACAATTGTCTAAGCTTCTGGTGCCATTCAAAGGGGATCCAGTATCTGTCCACCTGGGATGACATGCTCGACAAACCACGGTGCTTCACTAGAGACTTCTTGTACCTGTCACCCTTAGGCTTTCGAATACTGGCCAAGGCTCTTGCCACCCCCATAGTGCCTTTTTTAAGCAAGACTCAAAAGACACACCCACCACCGTAAATAGCACAAGTAACAAAAAACTGAGGGTAATGCTACTCAAAGCCAGAAATCTAAACCTCAAAATGCACGCACTCGAGGCACTCCTCAGTATGGAGAAAATCTGATATATGTGCAGTAACAGAAACCTGGTTTAAGGCTCCAGAGAGCACCCCAGCACTATCAGGCTACAACTCGTACCATACATTTCAGCCACAAAACCCGGACCGAAATATAAAAGGCGGGGGCGTATCCATATTCATCAAGGATACCCACAACTCCAGGTTAGTGGCACAGCATGATGCTTCAGAGATCATCCACGTGCAACTAACAATGGGCAAAACTGTAATTCAAATTGTAGCTTGCTACAGATCACCCACCATGTCCCAGGGCCCCCATTCTGCATTTCTGGAAACACTGGGAAACATAAAGGTCCTACCAAACACCCTGATATTGGTTGATTTCAATTACCCAAACATTAACTGGGAGAACTGCTCAAGTACTAACTCCCTTGCCCAACATTTCCTAGAATTTATAAACTCAAACGCCCTGGATCAACTGGTCAACACCCCCACCAGAGGTGACAACATATTGGACCTGTTCATCACCAACATGGGCAACCGGTGTTCCACACTGGAGGTTAACCCCTCGCTGGTTAGGTCTGACCATAAACTAATCACTCTGGATATCCACATTCTGCCCCCACCCCCAGTCAAAGAAACCACTGTTTAAAACTTTTAAAAAGCAAACTACATGTTACTTAAGACCGAGGTGGAAAGTTTCAAAGCCCCCATGCTAAAGGATAACGCTGCCCAAGCTGCAAAATCCTTTAGTAATGCACTCTACGGGCACCTACAAGAATGCGTGGATCGTGCTATCCCAAACAAAACCAAGACTCACTCTTACAAGAAAAGGAAACCAGTCTGGTGCACCCCTGCCATAAACAAGCTATACAATAGAAGGAGGAAACTAGTACAGAAAAGAGTAAAATCCCAAGAAGGGAAGACATCCCTGATCAGTATCAACAAGAAACTACAATCCCTCATAAAATCATCCAAGGCTAGGATCGAAAGAAAAATTGCCAAGGACTCCAAAGATAACCACAAGGTATTCTTTAGCTATGTCAAGAATCTAAGTGGCAATTCTCAGATCTGCTCGAAGTTAGTACAGAATGGTACAAAATACACTGAACCGACCGATATCGCCAACATCCTGGCAGACAGGTTCAGTGCAAACTTCACCCCCCTCTCACTCCCGAAAGGGCCCATAACCTTACCAGAAGAATGTAGTGCCCCTGAAAGCACTCAGGTTAAAACAGCCCTCTCCAAAGCCAAAAACACAGCATCAATGGGAATGGACGGTGTCCCAGACTGTTTCCTACACGAGCTCAAAGATGAACTAACCCCTCACCTAAACACACTGTTCAAACTCAGCCTCTCCACAGGCCTATATTGTGGCGCACAGCAACAGTTATTCCGCTCCACAAAGGTGGGGCCACAACAGACCCCGGGAACTATCGCCCTATAAGCCTGACTAGCTTGGTCTGCATGGCTATGGAGTGCATCATCATGGATCTCATTAACGGAGACATTGGGAAACTCCAAACACTGGACCCTACCCAGTTAGGCTTTAAGGGCAGGTCATGCCTTCTAAACCTGGTGGACATCTTTGAGACCGTTACCAAGGCTATAGACGAAGGAAAGGTGGTCCACACAGCCTACCCAAACCTTGCAAAGGTTTTCAACACCATTCCCCATTCTGGTATAATAGAGAAGCTCATCAGCCTGAACATCAACCCCTACGTCATGAGATGGGTTGCCAACTGGCTCATGGACAGAACCTACATGGTAAGAGTTGCGGGAGCTAAGTCTGACTCTAAACCGGTTACAAGTGGCATTCCCCAGGGCTCAGTCCTAGGAACCTTCCTGTTCAGTATATACTTCTCAGAGGTATAGGTAAGCACAGGAGGATTATGGCTGACCAAATTCGCAGACGACTGCAAACTTTGGGCTATAATTGACTCTCTGGCTGACACAGGCATCTTCCAAAACGGTCTCACTGAGACAGATACCTGGTTTCAAAACCATGACCTCAAGCTAAATGCCAAAATGTGCGTAGTCATCCCCTTTGGAAAAAACAAAGTACCTATAAACTACCACATAGGTGGTAGCCCCCTGAATACGAAAGACATAATAAGGGATCTGGGGACCCAAGTAGATAGTAGTCTCTCCTTTGATAATCACATTGTCAAAGTGGTTAGAAAATCCTTGTATGTGGCCCACCTAATCACAAAAGAGTTTGCATCCAGATCAAAAGAGGTCATTGTGCCCCTCTACGCAGCACTCATCAGACCCATCATAGAGTACAAAGCCCCATTTGGGATGTACGTTACAAGACACCTGCAACAGCTGGAACAACCACAGAAGTACCTCACCAAGAGGACCACTGGCCTCAAACAGATGCCCTATGCAGCTTGACTGAAGAAACTCCAGCTGTACTCGGTTGCATACCGCCTACTCAGAAGTGATCTCTGCCTGATATACAAGGCCATGTCCAATCCAGAACTGATGGACATGCTCCACCTAAAGAAAACCATATCCCCTCGAGCTACACGCTCTAGGGATCTAAACCTCACCACAACAATAAATAGGATGTGCTGGAGGGATAGATTTCTGTCCCTGAGACTTCCCATGCTCTGAAACAAGATTCCAATCTACATTTGGCAGAGCTCCTCACTAACCCTCTTCAAGAGAAACCTTGACGAGTGGATGGGAAACGGTTTACCCCGGGGATCACTTCAGTGGCTCTGCTGGACAGAGGCACAGGGAACTAATCTAAGGGGGTGACGAAAGCCAACACATTCCAGATAGGCTTATAAATGCCTTTAGGCAGATAGCCTAGTACTTGCGTATGAACCTATGAACTGGCTCACTGACGGAACCCACACTGTAAAAGTTGGAGACTCTAAATCTGAATTCAAACCAGTGACAATTGGAGTACCACAGAGTTCAGTTCTGGGACCTCTCCTGTTTGGTATCTACTTCTCTGAAGTACAGGCTAACACAGACGTCCTTTGGCTAACTAAGTTTGCAGATGACTGCAAACTAGGAGCCGTAGTCTAGTCCCCAAATGATGTGGACATCCTACAGAAAGACCTCACTGAGACAGATGCCTGGTGTCGGAGCCATGGCCTCAAGCTCAATGCCAAAAAGTGCATTGTCATCCCCTTTGGTAAAAACTCTGTGCGCATGAACTACCACATAGGTGACAGTCTATTTAACGCCGAATGTGTGATAAGAGACCTTGGGACCCAGGTGGACAGTAGTCTCTCCTTTGATAATCACATCACCACAGTAGTCAGGAAATCCTTCTACGTGGTACACCTCATCGCAAAAGGGTTCTTATCCAGGAAAAAGAAGGTCATTGTTCCCCTCTACTTGACAATCATTAGACCCATTATAGAGTATAACACCCCTTTTGGAATGTACCTCACGAGACATCTGCAGCAGCTGGAAAGGACACAGAAATGCCTCTCAAAGAGGATTACTGTCCTCAAACAGATGCCTACACTGACCGTCTCAAAAAACTCCAGCTTTACTCCGTAGCATATTGCCTACTCCAAGGTGATCTCTGCCTAGCATTTAAAGCTATATCAAACCCAGAGCTGTTGGACATGTTACATCTAAGGAAATCCCAATCCCTCTGAGCTACACACTCTAGGGACCTAAACCTTGTCACCACAATAAACAGGACATGATGGAGGGATAGATTCTGTCCCAGAGACTTCTCATACTTTGGAACAAGCTACCCATCTATGTCAAGCAAAGTTGCTCAGTAGCACTCTTCATAAAAAAATCTTGATGAGTGGATGGGAAGTAGGAAATACACCCCGGGGATCACTTCTGTGGTTCTACTTGACAGAGACACAGGAAAATAACTTTCTTGGGTGGCGTAAGCCAGGGAACCTTGTTGGCTAGGCTTACGTAGGCCCTTGGGCCGATAGCCTAGTACCTACCCATGAACCTATGAGAGGAACTCTTTTACTCAAGCCCCTTATAAAAATCCTTCACCACCTTGGGACTTAAATTTGATATTCTAGAAAATTATGCAGCCTCCGTTTGAACCAGCGGCTACCTGTCAACTTAAGTTTCTCTCTTGGAAAACCATATTCTTGGTACCCATCACATCTACAAGGAGAATTTCTGAGATTCAGGCCTTACCATCCCAACTGCCTTATTTGATCTTTCACAAGGACTGGGTCATTTTACGTACTAGTCCTTCATTCTTGCCAAAGATAGTTTCAGAGAATACGATCAACAAATCCATTAATCTGCCAGTTTTCTTCCCAGACTTCACAAATAAAGGTGAATGTATGTTACATTTGATAGATGTTCATAGATAATTACGTTTTTACCATCATAGAACAAAGGAGATAAAAAAAACAAAGTTGGTTATTTGTCTCTTTCTCAGAAAATGGATTTGGCCTTGCCATGACCAAGGTGGCTCTAGCTGAATGGATTACAGACTGTATATCTTGTATATTTACAAGAGTCAAGGTTTAGAGCTGCCAAAACCTGTTCGAGCTCACTCCACTTGAGCACTTAGCCACCTCTTCAGTTTTTCAGTCTAGACCATCCATGGATGAGATTTGCGCAGCAGTAACATGGGCTACCCCCCCCCCCACCTTCATTGCTCATTACAAGCTAGATTTGATCTCTAGGGGTAGGACCTCCTTTGGCTCAATGGTTTTGAAGAATATCCGTCCATAAGGCCACCAGGAAAAAGGTGGCTGGGGACTCTGTCCCATATGTCAGGATAAAATGAAAATTGGCAACATCAGATAAAATAGATCTGATGTTGTCAGTCTTCATTTATTCCTTGACATATGGGTTCGGTCCCAAACATTGAAACTAACTCGGCTGTTACTACAGCGCACGAGAACCAAAAACTGTTGAGCTTAAGTCCTACCCAGAATGCTTCTCTGCAATTCACCTCAGATCTTGTTTACTGCTTTCCTGTGACAGACGCGTCGCCATAGCTCTCAAGCCAAGTGTGTTTTTCTCTTTTGTATTTCTAGTTTTTTGTATAATTATATAAGGTTTTTTCAGGTTAATGCCATTTTTGTGAATTTCTGTTTGTAGTCTACCCTCTTTCTGATAACTTTTTCATCTACTCTGTGCTTTCCCTTATATACTTAGGTGTATAAGTAGTACTGCCATTGTTGGTAGTCTTTATTTTCTTTCTCTTGTTTAAAAAAAAAAAATAAATATATATATATATATATATATATATATATATATATATGATACAGACACACACACACCACTAGTTTCCATTTCTTTTTCTACACTTTGCTGTAGTCTTCTCTGTTATTGCTGGTCGTTTTCTATACCTTCGAGTATTGCTTTCGACCATTGTTAGTAGCCCCTTTTTCTTTCCCCTATCTCTGTGTACCTTTTTCACCTTCTAGTGTAGTGTGTGTTTGACTCTTGTAGGTTGAATCATGGCCGATAAAGGTACTACTGGATTTAAGACATGCCTGGAGTGGACCGCAAACTGCCCAATTTTGATGGGCACTCTCTTTATATTTATTGCCTGGCCCCAGTGCACTTACAAGAAGATTGTTACTTTTGTCATGGTTTTAGTCACGAACCCTGGTGAAATGGAAGAATAAATTGTTACTAAAGGAGATGATAAAATCTTCTTTGGAGGAGGCCTTATCTGGTCAGTTTAGTAAAAGCAAAATGGATGATGTTTATGTTGCCCTATCTCACCTTCATTCTTACTGGTTGGGTTCGGAGCCGATCCTCTGCTCCAACTTGGCCGCATACTATAGCTCAAAGTCTTTTACTTGGTTCGTGGCTGAACACCTGTCCCATCATGCAGTATGTGATTCCCCAGATCTTGTTTGCCACTTAAGATCGGATGCTCTTCTCCTTGGCCGTGGCTAAGTTTTTGAAAAACTTACAGTATATTTCTTGCTTTTTCGCTAACTGTTTTTTGTCTACACATAGTGATATAGTCTTTATGCAGATAGTTTTCTCTCTGCTGCTGTTCTGTGCGCGCTGTTTAATCTTGCTGTACTGTGTTTGTTGCTTTGTTGGCCGTCGTCTTAGTCGCAAGGCCTATTTTCTTTCAATTTCGTCAAAAACAGTGTAGATCCATTTGTCTACTGTGTATTTTCCTTGTCTGTGATTCTTGGCTCTTTTGAGTTAGAGAGCCAAGCACCCGCTTAAGTTAGAGGGCTTAACTAAATTTTGTTTCCTTGTTTAATAGCAGTACTAGATCCATTTAAGTTATAGAGGGCCTAGCGTCCATTAACTTAGAGGGCAGAGCTGTATTTTTTCTTCTTGATATATATTTTTTAAATAGATGTGCTGTATTTTTATTATTATAGTGTGCTATTAGGATATATATATATATATATATATTTTTTTTTGTGGGTTAATTTTTTTCTACTTATAGTATTTCTTGTAGTTAGTGCCTTAAATTTATAGTATTGGTAGTTTTTGTTTCCTTCTCATGATGTCTAGGAAAGTAGAAAGAAGGAACGTAAACCATCGGGCTTTAAAAAGAGTCAGAAGTGCTCACAAAAAATGTCTCTAACTGATAGACATAGTGTATGCGTTTATTGTTTGGGGGCCATTCACCTGCAGGAGTCATGTACTTTCTGTCACTCACTCAGTTCCCGTGTTTTGCAGGAAAGGAATAACAAGTTGATAGTCGGAGGTCTCCTAAAAACTCCTTTTGCTGAAGCTTTAGAAAGTCACAGTACCTCCTCTCAACCCAAGTCTCCTTCTCTAAACCCAAGTCTCCTTCTTCAAGGGGTGACAAACCTTCAGAGAGACTGTCTTCCTCTTCCTCCACATCTTCACATTCAGAACCACTTCAAAAAGTATTAAAAATTTCGGACAAATCAATCTCTTCAGCTCCACAGGACTCGAACTGAGAGAGAAAATTGAATTGGACAAGCCAAGTCCTTCAGCTCCACAGCCTTCGGTGCCGAAAGAGACTAGCTTTTGGAGCCAGTCCACTGAGTTAGTACCGGTCTTCCCTACTTTAAGATCTCCCATATTGGATAGATCTTGCTCACCAACCCTTTCCTCCAGGTCCTCTAGGAGCTTATTGGACGATGATGTGGATAGGGTGGTGCGCAGACTTCTGAAGTCGCCGGCACTGGCTAAATTGTTTTTGGCTCCGACCCAACTGGTTCTGGAGCCAACTAAGACTCTTTCATCCACGGTAATTCCGTCTCTGAGCCAAGCTGGATCTTTGGAGCCAGAGTGCTGAGTACCATTTGTTGTAGAACTTTAGGTCCCGAGATCCATCTAGGAGATTTCGGAACCATTGTCTGCTCCAACACCCTCGGTGCCTTCCAAGGTGTCTAGGAGCTGAAGCTCTCCGGTCAGTTTTGGGGGCACACTTGGACCTGAGTCTCCTCAGCCCTGAGCTTACCTCTCGGGGCTTCGGCACGGGTGAGCTCGGCTCCTACATCGGGCTCGGAGCCGGTCTTGTTGGAGCCGGGGATTCCTTCTATTTCTTTGGAACTTGAGGCATCCTCGGTGCCAGGGTGACCTGCTTTCGAGCTGATGAGGAGTGTGCTGTTCCCACCTACAGCTCTACACAAGGGCACTGGTAGTCTTCCCCCTAAGGCACCGGCGTCCGTCTCGACACCATCCCATCCTCAGGACAGCGGAGATTCAGGGCCTCAGGTAGCCCCATTGGGCAATTCCAAATCTCCAGAGACCTCCCCAGAATACCCTTCTGAGGAAGTTCCTCAGAAGAAAACTGGCAAGAGGAAGCATCTGGACTCGCCTGATAACTCAGTCACCTCAGATACTGACCTTGAGGAGTTAGAAGGGTCCCCATGGTCGCCCTCTGACGATATCTCCTTTGCAAATATCTTAAAAATTCTGAAGCAGAGAGGCAGCTTGGAAGCCCATTAATCCTTCTGATGAGGAGTCGATATACCTGATGTCCTTCAGATCTCAACCTTTAGCCTCCTGGGTGTCTCCGCCTTTTGATGAACTGATGGAATTGGTTTGTCAAAAGGCATGGGAGTTGCCAGACACTCTGGAACCGGTCCCTAGAATACCAAATAAATTCATAACAGCTCCAGCGGAAAAAGATTTTCTTACTAAAGGCATCCTTGTAGATGCTATGAACTCTCTGAAACATCCTCATCTGTCCATCCACCGAACAAGCAGTCTCAAACGATGTACAGATATGGGAAGCATATTTTCTCGTCAGCAACTTTTACCCTTTGATCGCTGAACTACCTTATGCAGTTCACTAGGCTACAAAGAGATCTCCCGAAGGAGTAAGGAGATACTCTACAAGGTTCACTAGCTGCAGGAGTTTCAGACAAAGTGACCTCTCAGCTATCCATCGTAAATTCCATAGTTAACTTCTCCATTAGGCTGATTTCCTATGCAGCGGATGGAGCGAGCAGGGCAGCGGGTTCAGGAGTTTCCCCTAAGCAGGCACTCCTGGATCCGCTTGTGTAATTTTGTGGAACCTTTTAAGTCCACCTTTGTCAACGCCCCTTTCGATGGTTCCTCTCTCTTTGGACTGAAAGTCAAGGACACACTTACCAGATGTGAGCAGGAAGGAAAAAACTCTCTGCCATTGGGGTACATTTTTCTTTCTCTTCCAGACCCTATCCCAAGGGTCAGAAAGGTGGAAAAATGTGGTTCAAGAAATCCCAGGGAGTTTTTCAGGACGCACGTGGTGAATCCCTTCCCCAGGAGCAGAGGGGGAGGTAATAATGGTAGATGCCTTACAAGGCAGAGGGAGTCCACAAAATCAGGGTGACCGTGATTCCTTTCGCGGCCGACCCTTTCAGCGCTCCTGTAAAGAGGCCTGTCTGTCCTACTCTGGAGGCAGTCGGGGGGTGATTATCTTTGTATCCAGAAGCCTGGCGAGATATCACAAAAGACAAGTAGGTACAAAGTATAATATCCAGAGGATGTCCTTCAAGGATGCATCTGCAGTCCTAACAAATGGGTTGTCCTGTCGTCAGGCAGCCCTTCGGTCGGCCGGATTCCAAAGTCTGGGTCTGGCCTCGGCTGGTGTCGCACTTCAGCCGACGTCATCTCTGCTGGTCTTCGGGTATAAAGGCATCAGCCGACGCCATTTTCCTCAGTCTTTCTTGCCGCGTGGCGCCCGAAGCAGAAGCTGTTCGCAAGTGCCGGTCGGTCAGATCCAGAGATTACTACTACCGAATACTCCTTTGAAGACTTCTAAAAAGCTAAGTACCCCGTTGGGGACTCTTTCTTGCCTCAGCCGATGTCAGAAAAAGTGAATAACTGTTTAACTTGTGGGAAACAAATACCTCATAAAGATTTCCACTCTTACTGCTTACCTTGTTTAGGCCCAGACCACGACGTAGCAGCCTGTTTAGCCTGTGCTTCTTTCAACCGACGAACGCTTAGGCGTCGGTCGGAGTTTGCTGAACAGTTTTTCGGCTCAGATTTTGCGTACATTATGCCGTCGGATCCTCCGACTTCTCAAATTAAGAAACGCAAAGAAAAAGACCGACACTCGCGGTCCACGGTTTCGGCCGAAACCACGGTTAAGCAAACCGCGAGTGTCTCGGTTTCGGTCGAAACCGAGCAAACGGGTCAATCTTCAGCCGAATCCATGACTACTACCGAGGCTCCTGCTACCCTAGTTGAATCAGCCTCTGAAGTTTTACCTATTAATGTGGTTCCTCTAGAATTATCGGACACCATCCCTTTGGATGTCTCTACCCCAGCACGTGGTGCTGCTAGGCCTCCTGCAGCCATGTCTATTAAGGCCTTTGCCAGGGCTAAAGCAGCCAAATCTGCTAAATCTGTGCCTGTTAAGCCCCCCTCACACAGGCCCAGTTCCAGTTCTCAAATGCTTACTCTGGCAGAGGATCTCATCTCTTTAATAAGGGGATCCCAATCTCACCCAGACAGGGCCTCTCAGCCTCCAGAAAAGAGACCTAGAGCAGAGCCCCCTGAGCCAGTGTCCTCAGATGATTCTTCTGATGATTCAGACAATACAGACCATCCAGAGGCTCCTTTTTCTACTTATGAAGATTCCGATGCTGAAGAATCTTTTCCTTCTGCCTCTCCACCAGAGGAATTTTCCTTTGGGGAAACCTTGAGAGAGCAATTCCAATGGCAGGGACAAGATTTCTCTGATTCAAGAAAAAGGCTTAGGACCTTTCTACATTTACCGCAACATAGGCCCTTAGCTATACCTCCAGTTCTTCCTGTTGTGGATGATGCATTTAATGATGTTTGCACTGCTCCTGATACTTTACCTCCAGCCCCTGCCAAGCCCGATAGGTTTTACAGGGTACCGGACACTCATCACCACCTATACAAGGCTCCCCTTGCAGATCCTGAGACTATCTCCCAGGGGCCTAAGGCAGTAGCCTCGACCTCAGCAAAAAACCCTCTCCCTTCTGAAAGGGAATCCAGGTCCTTAGAGAGATGGGGTAAAAAAGTTTACACCTCTGCTACTCTCTCAGCTAGAGCTTTGAACTGTCAGTTTCATATGATCCAATACCAAGAGTTTATGCTTGATCAGTTAACTAAGAAACTGTCCTCTGATGATTCCTTAGATAAGAAATATGTTTTAGAAATGGTGAATAACATTCAGCAGGTTAGTAACCATTCTTTAAAATGTGGTTATGATGCACTGGAGGCTTCATTTAGATCAGCCATGACTGGCACAGTTATAAGAAGGCATGCATGGTTGAAAGAACAGGTCTTGCCGGATCATGTTAAAGCAAAGCTATTAGATGCTCCTATGGATAAGGTCAGTCTATTTGGTTCTCCTGCCCAGCAAGTAATGAAGAAAATGGAAGAGAAGGCAAAATCTGTACAAACAGTTAAAGATTTCTTACAGGTTCAGCCCCAAGGTTTAGCAGGAACTGGCCTTCCAAAATTGGTCCTTTCCAGACTCCTCTAAATCTCAGAGAGGCAGGAATAGACGTTCCAGAGGCAGAAATCAATCCAGAGGAGGTGCCTACAGAGGACGCCAGTGGCAAGGCAATAACCAACGAGGCACAGACACAACCACTGCCACTGCAACAGGACAATCACAGTGACTTGGCTCTGACACCGCCTACCAGGGAACAAATGGCAGCACCCTTAGGCGGAATGTTAGCCTTATTTTCAAAAAATTGGCACTATATCACAAGAGACAAGTGGATCTTGCAAACTATAGACCAAGGCTACATGTTTCATTTCCACACATTACCAGAAAAAAGAGGAATGCCAAACCTACCTCCAAACCAAAAAACAGAAGCTCTAAAACAGATAGCTCAATTAACAAAGATGACAGCTGTGGAAAGGGTACCACCTACAGAACAGGGCAAAGGATTCTACTCCAGACTCTTCCTAGTACCAAGAAAAGAGAAAAGTTGGAGACCTATTCTCGACCTGTCCGCCTTAAACACATTCATCATTGTTCCAAAATTCAAAATGCTGACCCTACAGCAACTTCTTCCCATGCTGGGCAAGGAGTGTTGGCTGGTAACTCTAGATCTCAAGGAGGCATACCTGCACATCCCCATACGACCAAATTGCAGAAGATACCTCAGATTTCTTGCAGGATCAGAGCATTATCAATTCTCAGCATTGCCCTTTGGCTTATCTACTGCCCAGAGTATTCACAAAATGCCTGGCATCAGTAATCGCTCATTGCAGGCTACAGGGAATCCAAATTTATCCATACCTGGACAACTGCCTGATACAAGCGGACAACAAAAGCAAGCTGACAAAAGACTTACAAAGAGTCATTTGCTTACTACAAGCCCTGGGATACACAGTCAATTTCAAAAAGTCAAGACTGATACCATCCCAAACAAGAACATTCTTGGGTGCGGAATTGGACACAGTAAAACAGATGGCATTCCTAACTGCAGAAAAACAAGAACAACTCGCTCTTTACTTCTTGGCATTAACAAAGCAGAACAAACTAACAGCAAGGAAAGTACTGCAGGCCTTGGGCTTCATGGCATCATGCATAATCCTGGTCCCCCATGCCAGACTGCATATGAGAAAGCTACAGTGGTACCTAAAGAATTTATGGTCTCAACACAGGCACAGCTTAGAAACCGAAATACCACTAATCCCATGCCTGAAACAAGAGTTCCTATGGTGGGCTCAAGCATGCCAGTCAAACCCAGGCTTGCCCTTCCACAACTTTCAAGCAAGCCAAACCATCACAACGGACGCCTCAGACCTAGGTTGGGGAGCACACATTCTGGACAAATGCATACAAGGATTATGGACTCCAGACCAGCTGCACCTGCACATAAATCAAAAAGAAATGCTGGCAGTAAAACTAGCAATCCAGAATTTCAGACCATTCCTCAAAGAAGGCCATTTAATGATAAGGACAGACAACACCACAGTCATGTGGTACATCAACAAACAGGGAGGCACTCATTCATACCCCTATGCAGAATGACTCTGGACCTTTGGAATATGGCTCTGAGCTACAACATCCAGTTACAGGCAATATTTGTACCGGGAAAAGAAAACATCCTAGCAGACATGTTAAGCAGAACTACCTCGGATGCTCACAAATGGATGCTACACCTGGACATCTTCAAGGCCATCACAAAGAAATGGGGAATGCCACAAATAGACCTATTCGCATCCCCACTCAATCACCAGCTCAAGAAATTCTGCACAAGGACATACCACCCACTTGCATGGAAGGTGGACTCTCTATCCTTCAGTTGGAAAGGCCTGACAGCATATGCATTTCCACCTCTTCCTTTGATGCACAAGGTACTACTGAAAATCAAAGAGGAACGTCCAAGGATAATTCTGATAGCTCCAAATTGGCCAAGACAACACTGGTATCCATTGCTGAGGAGCATGTCTCGGGGGGAGAACGTGGACACTACCCCTGATGCCTTTGATGTTAACTCAGAACGACTACAAACAACATCATG
Organism: Protopterus annectens; assembly: GCF_019279795.1. Taxonomy (NCBI): domain Eukaryota; kingdom Metazoa; phylum Chordata; order Ceratodontiformes; family Protopteridae; genus Protopterus; species Protopterus annectens. The sequence goes on from NC_056730.1 coordinate 427,699,026, forward strand.
CATCCAAACCTAAAAACTCTGCAACTGACTGCCTGGAACATTACATAACAGCAACTAACCCAGTGTTATCCCAAAGGGTTAAAGACATTATCCTTGAGGCCCGCAGACCTTCAACAAGAAGGAACTATGCAGGGAAATGGAAAAGGTTTGTCATTTGGAGTACTGAAAGAGGAAAAGATGTGTCAAAGATAGATATTGCTAACATCCTGGAGTACTTGGCAGAGCTTCTCCATACAGGCCTGTCCTATTCCTCCATCAAGATACATGCATCAGCTATTTCTGCAGAATACAGCTTGATCCCCTGTCTTCTCACATCCTCTACTCAGGCAGTTCCTCAGAGGAATCAAGAATGTAAAACCTCCTAGGAAACCACCATTACCAGCATGGGACTTGAACTTTGTGCTAGAAAAATTGACACTCCCTCCATTTGAACCAGCAGCAACAGCAGATCTTCAACACCTATCCTGGAAAACTGCTTTCCTACTGGCAATTACTTCAGCAAGAAGGGTTTCGGAACTACAGGCCTTAATGGCAGTACAACCCTTCCTAATCTTCCATCAAGATAGAGTGTCCATGAGAACTAATCCTACATTTATGCCTAAGGTGGTATCCAGAGTGTCTCTAAACCAGGCAATCCACCTACCTACCTTCTTTCCCAATCCACAGAACAGGGGGGAAAGACTGCTGCATACCTTGGATGTACATAGACAGTTGCGCTACTACCTGGACAGAATCAAGGGCAATAGAAAAACTGACCAGCTTTTAGTGGCTTATGCAACAGGAAGGGAAGGAAAAGCAATTTCCAAACAGACAATCTCCAAGTGGATAGGAAATTGCATAAGATTCTGTTACTCCTACCATGGAAAGCAAATTCCACAGAACATAAGACCTCACTCTACAAGGGCTACAGCCACTACCACAGCTGTCTTACGAGGAGTGGCTACCAAGGACATTATTGAGGCGGCTACTTGGACCTCCGTGCATACATTTGCCAAGCATTACAACTTACCTCTATACTCTAGATCCCGAGCAGGGTTTGCCACTGCTGTATTGCAAGGGATCCTAACTACACCATAATTCTTCTTCCTCCTCCCTAGTTTGGCTATGGTATTCTACCCATTTGTTAGGACTGCAGATGCATCCTTGAAGGACATAGTACAGTTTTGTACCTACCATAAATGTAGATGTCCGAACAGGATAGCATCTGCAGTCAGGATTACCCACCCTCCTTCCCCTCTGTGGTACTCCTAGGGTATTTACCCTCCTTATAGCTAGCTAGGGGGGATCTCTTATGGTGTATTTGTTTGTATATATGTACATACATGCTTATTTTTTGTGTTTGCCTACTATTTTTTTTGGAAACATTGGCATTTATCCAAAATTTAGTTTTCTAAGAAGGCAACTGGCATCTGGGGCAAGAAACACTGAGGAAAATGGCGTCGGCTGATGCCTTTATACCCGAAGACCAGCAGAGATGATGTCGGGTGAAGTGGGACACCAGCCGAGGCCAGACCCAGACTTTGGAATCCGGCCGACCGAAGGGCTGCCTGACGACAGGACAACCCATTTGTTAGGACTGCAGATGCTATCCTGTTCGGACATCTACATTTATGGTAGGTACAAAACTGTACTTTATTCCATTCCCTTTTCCCTTGCCGTCCCACATCTCTGAAGGATCCCGGACGTTCCACACACTCTAACAGAACAGGCAGCTATAGAGATTCGAAAGTTGTTAGACAAAAGAGTCATCCAAGAAGTCCCCGCAGACCAAGTAGGATTCGGAACTTACTCAAGATTCTTTTTAGTGCTAAAAAGAACAGGGGACTGGAGACCCATATTAGATCTCAGCAGACTAAACGAATCAGTAAAGAAGTCCAAGTTCCGAATGGTGACACTGCAGTCAGTTCTTCCCTTTTTAGGGAAAGACGATCGGATTTGCTCAATAGACCTCCAAGATGCGTAGTACCACATAAAAATGCACAGAGCATAAAGGAGTCAATTCCAGCTGGGAGACAGTCATCAGTTTTGAGCTCTGCCCTTTGGTCTCACTACAGCCCCCATAGTGTTCACCAAATGCATGGCAGTAGTCACAGCTCACTTGAGACAGCTAGGAATCCTGGTGTTTCTGTATCTAGATGACTGGCTCCTGACTGCCACTACTAAGCATCTACTACGACAGTCCAGAGACCAAACCCTACAAATTTGTTCTCAGTTAGGGATAACAATAAACTTTGAGAAATCTGCCTTGTTGCCTTGTCAACATATTACCTTTGTAGGTGCAGAATTAGACTGTCTCCATAATGGCAAAATTACCTGCAGAAAGAGTTTTGGTACTCAGACAACAAATTTCCAATCTCCTGCCACAGACAAAAGTAACAGTGAAAACAGTCCTGAAAGTTCTAGGGATGATGGCATCAATGATAACCCTTGTTCCGTTAGCCAGGATGCACATGAGAAGTCTTCAGTGGCTTCTTTTCTCAGTGATCCTTACAAGAACTTCCCATGTCCCACCAGATTAGAATTACACAGTCATGCAAGAAGGACCTAAGATGGTGGCTCCTCTCCAGCCATGTCACATCAGGTCAACTGTTTACTCCACAACAACCTCTGGCAACAGTGACCACAGACGCCTCCCAGATGTGGGGTGGCATTATCTGGGGAGGACAGTCCAAGGCACATGGTAGGAACATGAGACCCATTTCCATATCAATGTCCTAGAGATGAGAGCAGTGCTCTTGGCATTGCAAGCACTTCAGGACTCTCTTCCACTAGGAACAATTGCAATTCAGTCCGACAATATGTCGGTGGTTTGGTACATAAACAAACAAGGAGGAACCAAATCTTACCCCCTTTGCCGAGAGGCACTCAGAGTATGGCAATGGGCAATTTTTTCTCAACGTTTTCAGATAGTAATGCACATCTCTGGGAAATCCAACGTGATAGCAGACAGGCTAAGCAGAACAATTCTGATGCCTCACGAATGAGATAGTGGAAAGGATATTCCAAAAATGGGGTCAGCCTTGCTGCGATCTATTTGCCACTTCCATGAATGCCAAATGCAGCAGCTATTTTGCCCTAATCCCCCCTCTGGGGGAGTCACCCAGGGATGCTCTATTCACGATTGACTCTCTGAACTACTGTATGCATTTCCTCCATTCCCCCTAATGCTACAAGTCATTCAGAAAGCCTACTCATTGGGAAGCAGGATGATTCTCATGGCTCCATACTGGCCTTGTCAGATTTAGTTCCCCTTCCTCCAGCCACATCTTCAGGAGAACCGTGGAGTCTGGACCTAGTTCCAGACCTTCTGATTCGTATGTTGGGAACCCTCCACCCCTCCCTCCAAATCTTCATTTTGACAGCATGGCTGCTCCAGTTTCCAACTTAGTCAGGCTTCACAATTTTACACCAGTAGTTAAACATATCCTGGTACTCTCACACAAAGCTACAACTAGGAAGCTATATTCTAACAAATGGTAAATGTTCTCACTCTGGGCTCAGAGTAAAAACATCGATCACCTTTCTGCTGCAATCTCTTCTATTCTTGAGTTCCTATCAGAGCTCTTTCTACAAGGTTCAGTGGTAGCTACTATCAAGGTGCAATTAGCTGCAATTTCTAATTTTCATATAGGAGACTGAACTTCTAACTTGATGTCACACAGATTATGTAAAGCTTTTTTGAAGCGTACCTACTTATTAGGACCCTCCCATTAAAGAACCACTCTTGCCATGGGACTTTAATTTTCTTCTAACATATCTGACCTTGCCCCCTTTTGAACCTTCATCATCTTGTGACCTCAAATTTCTGTCTTGGAAAACTATTTTCTGAGTTGCTATTACCTCTGCAAGAAGAGTCTCAGAATTCCAAGCTTTATTAATCAAACCTCCTTATTTAATCTTCCGTAAGGGTAGGGTATCTCTCCGGACAAACCCTTCATTTTTACCTAATGTGTGTTTACATAACTTAAACCAGTCTATTGAGCTGCCAGTGTTTTTCCCTAATCATGGCAACAAGGCAGAATATAAGCTACATCAGTTAGATGTGCAGGGACAACTTTGCTTCTGTCTACATTGAACCAAAGATTTCAGGAAGTCTGATCAATTGTTTGTTTCATTTTTCAGAAGTCAAAAAAGGCATGCCAGTCTCTAAAGGCTCGTTCTCAAACTGGCTCTCAAATTGTATTACTTTTATTTGCAATTCTAATAAGACAGCTACCATTCAAAGTCAGTGGTCACTCTACTAGGGCTATGGCAATGTCATTTGCTTACCAGGCTAAACTATCAGTGGATAATATTTGTGCCACTGCTACGTGGGCAACACCTCAGCATTTATCACTCATTACAAAGTGGATTTGGCATCCGGGAACAGGGCCTCCTTTGGTTCCACTGTGCTGAAAAGTGTACTCCCATGAGCCACCCAGGGAATATGGTGCTAGGAATGCTGTTCCAACCAGTAAGAATGAAGGCGAGATAGGACAACATAACATAAAGAAGTTATGCACTCACCATAACGTTCCATGTTTGTTGTCCATTACACCATTCATTCTTACGATCCCTCCCACCTTCCCACTGCCTAAGACTCCTAGAGAACCTGGAGGATTTCTTCCTTGGACAGGAGCTCCTCTGGCTTTCTTTCCTTTTAGTATCCTTTATTGTAGGAGTAATGTTCATATAAGGGTATGAGTAGCAGCAAACAAGATTTGGGGAATCACACACACTGCATGATGAGATAGGTGTTCAGCCACAAGTCAAGTAAAAGACTTCGAGCTATAGTATGCGGCGGAGTCAGAGCTGAGGATTAGCTCCAAACCCAACCAGTAAAAGTGAATGGTGAGATGGACAACAAACATGGAACGTTATGGTGAGTACATAACTTTTTTTTTATTCCCTTTCCTCTTCCTCCTCATCTTTGAAACCTGATAAACCTAAGAATAGTCTGTCAGTGGCAGCATCGCCCTCTGCTCTGGCCAAAAGACTAAAAGCTTTGGTTCCCTGTACCAGTGCAGAACTGACAGTTACTTCAAAGGACACTTCAGCGTCAGCATCGGCACCAATAGTGTCTACTCCATTGGTGCTGAAGTTGGTGCAGACACAGGACCAGACAATGGAACCAACAGTCTCGGTGCCATCTCACATTACAGCACCAACTAAAAAGACTGAACCAACCTTCCTTCATCTTCCTAGGACCAGATACTCCCAGTCTGTAGATACCTTTGTGGGGCAAGTACCTAGCCCCTTTTTGGAAAGACTGAACTCTCCATCTACCCAGCCAGTTCGTTCCACCAAGAGTGTAACAGAAATGGAAGTGTTGAGGTTGATGGATCAGCTCCTTGCGGCACGGAGACTTTCCGGTATGTCTTCAATTCTAGCCTCTTCTGGATCCGGAACCCTTTTTTCTATGACTCCACCTAGTCTTCCTCCTTTGACCTCCTTTAGAGATCATGTCTCCAATTTTCCTGGTGCCAACTGCTTCGGTTATGATGAGATCTTCATCTCTGGTTCAGATTTCTACCTGGGTTCATAGGCTGTTTCAGATCTGGAGAACTTTCAGGGTCCTGGGTATGCCATCAGTTCCTAGGGGCAGGGCAGGGTTTGACTCCAGTTTTTTCGGAGTCGTCTCTGCACCTCGGGGCTTGGGGAAATGCATTAGCTGTACCCTGGCTTTGGCTTCTGGGACAACTTCTTTGGAGCAAGGAGGGACCATGGTTCTGAGGCAGTCTTTCTCAGTTCCAGACTCCCTTCCACTTTGGGGGAACCATGGTGAGGGTCCTGTCCACTGTGGGCATCCAGTTGGCTCCTGTTGTCTCAGAGCAGTTCACCAGTCTTTCCTCTGATCCTGAGCTTCAACCAGTCCCAACACCATTGCAGTGAGTGACGAAATTGTAGGAGTTGTCTATTCAGGGTTTGCCTCTTCTGACACCTCCCCACATTGCCCCACTGAGGAGGTCCCTCAGAAGAGGAGGTCCCTCAGAAGAGGAAGTGTAAGAGGAAACACCTAGATTCCCTGGAGGAATCCATCACCGAGGACACTGATCTTGATGAAGGAGAGGATTCCCCACTGTCACCCCCAGAAGATGTCTCCTCTGGAGACATTTTTGAGATCCTTAAACAGAGGAGTGGCTGGACATCCCAAAAGCCTTCTTTGGAGGAGCCATTGTACCTGCAGACTTTCGGCACTCTGCATTCTACCTTTTGGGTGACTCCGCCTGCTGATGAGCTCATTATGTTGATCTCGCAGCAGGTGTGGAAGGCTCTTGACACCATAGAACCCATCCCCAAGAGGCCGGACAAAATTCTAACTGCACCAGAGCACCATTAGTTTTGGGCTAAGGGATTGGCAGTAGATGCCATGGTGTTAGCAGCAGGCACAAAAAAGGAACTGGCAGACGAAAGTTCCACTATCCGCCTTCCTAAATAGCCTTGGAGCCACCCTGGAGTCCATTTCAAATTTGTCCATGAGGCTCTTAGCACATGCAGCCAAAGGGATGACTAGAGTGACGGGATCAGGTGTAGCCACAAGGAGACACACCTGGATGCACATGTGTGAATTTGCGGAGCCATTCAAGTCTTCATTAGTCAATGCACCTTTTGACAGATTGTCTCTTTTTGGCTCTAAATTTCGAGAAACTTTGTCTAGGTGTGAGAAAGACGAAAAAGCCCTTTGTGAAGTGGGCATGCTTTTTTCTGCCCCTCAACGGTCCTACTCTGGGAAACAGAGGAGCAGGAAAATGTAATTCGAAAAATCCAAGGGCCTTTTCATGACACATGTTGCAGTGGCTTTCCCAGGGGCAGAGGGGGGAGCTTCAAAGGATGATGCCATCCACATGGCAGAGATGGCCCACAAAATCTGGGTTTCAGAGATTCTTTTCCTGGCAAACCATACCAGTGCTTCACCAGTGCTTCTGAAAAGAGACCTGCTTGCTTTCCTTTGAAAGTAGTCAGTGGTGGTGGTGGGGGGGGTCTAACCTTGCACCAACATGCCTGGCTGCAGATAACTTCAGATGTTTGGGTGCAAATGATTATAACCAGTGGATACACCATACCCTTCCTTTCTCTTCCAAACAATTACAACAAAATGCCTGATGTTTTACCCAGTCAGAGGGAACTAGCAGTACTAGAAATTCAAAAACTGCTAGAAGAGAGTCATTCAACAGGTCCCGCCAGACCAGATAGAATCCAGAATTTACTCAAGATTCTGTTTAGTGCCAAAGAAGACTGGGAACTAGAGACCAATTTTGGATCAGAGTGTTTTGAACAAGTTCTTCCGACAGTCAAAATTCTGGATGGTCATGGTTCAGTCTGTTCTCTCTTTTCTAGGGAAAGACGATTGGACGTGCTTGATAGATCTCCAGGATGTGTGTTTATCACATAAAAATGGACAAGCACTCCAGGAGATTTCTCTGCTTCTGGCTGGGAGCCAACATTATCAGTTCAGAGCTCTACCCTTTGACCTGACCTCACCACAGCCCTCAGGGTGTTCACCAAATGCATGGCAGTAGTAGTAGCTTACTCGAGGCTGCAAGGACTCTGGGTATTTCCATATTTAGATGACTGGCTCATTACTGCTCTCACCAGGCATCTTTTAGAACAAACAAGAGACAATGTCCTCCAGACCAGTGTGAACCTAGGGATCACTGTAAATTATGAAAAGTTGCAAACTGACTCCTATCCAAATTTTAGAGTTGATAGGAGTGATACTAAACACCAAATCTTGCATAGCTTCCCTCCCATATCTAAGATTGCAAAAGATCAGAGCCCTAGTGGAGAGAATTGTCAGAAACAAGAGAGTAACTGTGCGACTAGTCCTACAAGACTTTGGGTCTATGGCAGCGGCCATAACATTGGTGCCCTTAGCAAGACTTCACATGAGAATTCTTCAGTGGCTTCTAGCATCCCAATTGTCCATACTGCATCAAACAATGTCAGATCAAATCCCAATTACCAAACTTTGCAAGAAAGATCTACCTTGGTGGACTCATTCAGAAGAAATTATCTTGGGCCTCCCCTTTGCACCGTCTCAACCCCAAGCCATAGTGACCATGGATACTTCCCAGATTGGGGAGAGGCATTTTCTGGGCAAGACCATCAAAGACACTTGGTCCCCCATAGAGGCCAACTTGTATGTCAGTATCTTAGAACTGAGGGCAGGGCTTGTAGCCTTGCATGCCTTTCAAACTGCCCTTCCCTCAGAAATGATTGCAGTTCAGACCGACAGTATGTCCGTAGTTGGGTACATCAACAAGTAGGGAGGAACCAAGTCGTATCCCCTTTGTCAGGAAGCTCTCAGAGTCTGGCAGTGGACGATGTCTTCCACCTGCTTTCTGATAGCAACACATATTCCAGGAAGTTCTGGTGTGATAGCAGACAAACTGAGCAGATGCATTCTCTTACCTCACGAGTGGTTTCTCAATTCCAAAGTGGAGAAAAAGATTTTTTGTCACTGGGACCAGCCTTGCTGTGACCTATTCGCATCGTTCCTGAACAACAAGTGCATCAGCTACTTTGTACTGGTCCCCCCTTCTTTGGAGTCCCCAAAAGATGCTCTCCTACATGACTGGCCCACTGGACGTCTGTATGCTTTCCCCCATTTCCATTAATTCCTCAATTTCTAAAGAAAGCGATCAGGTTGTAGAGCAAAGTAATCCTCATTGCTCCCTTCTGGTCACGACAGATTTGGTACCCTTTCTTTGGCCTTATCTGATTCAGCGACCGTGGCCTCTGGACCCAGATCCAGGTCTCCTATCCCATCCAGAGGGATTAGTTCACCCAAACCTGCAGAACCTCAAGCTCATGGCTTGCCTTCTCCAGTTCCCTTTATTGCCAGGCATAGATGTTCATCGTGTTACCCTGCTGCAGTCGTCACACTTGGGTTATCCTGTCGTCAGGCGGTCCAGCAGTCGGCCTGAATTCCAAAGTCTTGGTTTGGCGTCAGGTGCTGTCGCTTCTTCCCTGATGTCAGTGCGCCAGGGGTATATATGATGCATCCGACGCCATTTTCTTCAGTCTTTCTTGCCGCACGATGCCCGAAGCAGAAGCAGTTCGCAAGTGCCAGTCGGCCACTCCTGAGATTTTCAAAGTTGAATTTCAGATCCGAAGTCTTCAATAAAGCTAAGTACCCCATTGGGGAAACTTTTCTTGCCTCAGACCGATGTCAGAAAAAGTTAACAATTGTATTTCTTGTGGGAAGCAAATACCTCATAAGGATTTTCATTCTTATTGTATACCTTGCCTAGGCCCAGACCACAACGTCACTGGTTGTCGCTTTTGTGCTAGGTTCAATAAGCGAACTATAAAACGACACTTTGATTTCGCACGACACTACTTTGGTAGAACATTTAATTACACCATGCCGTCGGAGCAACTGACTACCGGCGTACACAAAAAACGCAAAGATAAGGACAGGCAGCCTAGACCCAAGCCAGACTCCAAGGCCTCGACTGGGCTGGTCTCCGGTTCACCGGTTTTCAGTGAGGCGCCTACGCAGCCCCTGGCTACCGCAGAATTGGAACCCGAGACCACTTCGGATCCTATGGCGGAGAGTTCTAGGCCGACGCAGCCATTTTCTTTAGGCCCTACCGACGACATTGCAGAAAGAGAAGCCAGTGCTGCAGAAACACCTTCGGTTTCTGAAGGTGTCTTCAGACCGACGACGCTCACCATAAAAACGTGTCCTAAGCTTAAGACTCATCTTAAACCAAAAAAGACTGCACTTCAGTCTCCAGTTCAAGGCCCCATGCCAAAGAAACAGATGTTTAAAATGGCTGAAGATTTGATCTCTTTAATCAGGGGTTCCCAACCCCCAACCGACAAAAGGCCTAGACAAGAGGAAGATTATGCCTCCTCTGATCAAGTGTCTATTTCCTCAGGCTCCTCTGAGGAACAAGATTACTCCGATTCTGATGCTGAGGATTCCATTCCCTCAGCTTCTCCCTTTGAAGACTACTCCTTTGGGGAAACTTTACATACTATGAGGGAACATTTTCACTGGGAAGGTCAGGACTACTCCGACTCAAAGAAAAGGCTCAGAGAGTTTCTTTTACTCCCCCAGCACAGACCACTTGCTATCCCCCCAGTTTTAGACATTGTGGATGATGTTTACTTAGAATCTAGCTTAAATCCAGATTCTATGCCTCCTGCTCCAGCCAAACCAGACAGATATTGTAGAGTGCCTGACTCCCACAAATTCCTTTATAAAAGCCCTGCTGCTGACCCAGAGACTATCTCCCAGGGTCCCAAAGGGTATAAGGCTTCTATGGCAAAAAATCCTGTACCCTCTGAAAGGGACTCCAGAGCACTAGACAGGTGGGGGAAAAGGTTTACACCTCAGCCACTCTAGCTATGAGAGCACTAAATTGTCAATTTCACATGCTAAAATACCAGCAATTTCTAATGTCTCAAATAAGACAAAAGATGAGCACACACCCTCAACAGTCTGAATTGAAGGAAATGCAGGATCTGTTGCATGCAGCTGAACAGGTGGGCAAACATACTTTACAATGTGAATTTGATTCCTTGGAAGCTTCCTGTAGAGCAGCTGTTAGTGGGTCTGTTATACGTAGGCATGCTTGGTTAAAGGAACAAACTCTGCCTGATCATGTTAAAGCAAAGCTACTAGATGCTCCCTTACAGCAGGATGTCCTATTTGGAGTTAAAGCAGAAGAAGTCTTAAAGAAAATGGAGGATAAGGCAAAATCTATGCAGACGGTCAAAGATTTCTTACAGGTTCAGCCCCCTCGCTTCAGCAGAAATTGGCCAACAAAAAATTGGTCCTTTCCAGCTACTGACAGACCTCAGAGGGGTAAATACAGATGCCCAAGAGGCAGAGGACAACCACAAACCCACTACAAACCTCGACAATGGGGCACTGCAACACAGAAGGGAGGAGAAGACAGGCCCCAAACTACTAGAAGGCAAACACAATGACTTAAACCTCATATGGCCAAGCAAAACTCTCTTGGCGGCTCCCTTGGGAGGAAAAGTAGCACTTTTATCAGACAGCTGGTGCATCGTCACAAAGGACAAATGGGTCCTAGACATTTCACAAGGATACAGATTCCATTTCCACACCTTGCCAACGAAAAGAGGAATGCCAAACCTGCCACAAAATCAATGGGCAGAGGCACAAAAACAAATCACAGCTCTCATGGACATGAGCCATTCAACTGGTACCTACACTGGAGCAAGGCCAAGGATTTTACTCAAGACTTTTTCTAGTCCCCAGAAAGGACAATGCTTGGAGACCAATTCTGGACCTTTCAGTTCTAAACACCTTCTTACAAGTACCCAAATTCAAGATGCTAACACTACAGCAGCTTCTTCCCATGTTGGGCAAGAAAGCATGGCTAGTAACGTTGGACCTCAAGGAGGCATACCTGCATGTCCCTATCAGACAAAATTGCAGAAGATAACCTCCGTTTCATTGCAGGTTCAACCCATTACCAATTCTCTGCACTGCCCTTTGGCTTATCCACTGCGCCCAGGGTTTTCACAAAATGCCTGGCACCAGTAGTTGCATACTGCAGACAAAGAGAAATTCAAATATACCCATACCTGGGCGACTGCCTCATCCAAGCAGAAAGCAAGGACATCCTCTTACAACATCTGGCTTTTGTAAAACATCTTCTAAGATGTCCTTCAAGGATGCATCTGCAGTCATAACAAATGGGTTGTCCTGTCGTCAGGCAGCCCCTCGGTCGGCCAGATTCCAAAGTCTGGGTCCGGCTTCGGCTGATGTCGCATTTCACCCGACGTCATCTCTGCTGGTCTTCGGGTAAAAAAGCATCAGCCGATGCCATTTTCCTCAGTCTTTCTTGCCGCGTGGCGCCCGAAGCAGAAGCTGTTCACAAGTGCCGGTCGGTCAGATCCAGAGATTACTACTACCGAATACTACTTCGAAGACTTCTAAAAAGCTAAGTACCCCGTTGGGGACTCTTTCTTGCCTCAGCCGATGTCAGAAAAAGTAAATAACTGTTTAACTTGTGGGAAACAAATACCTCATAAAGATTTCCACTCTTACTGCCTACCTTGTTTAGGCCCAGACCACGACGTAGCAGCCTGTTTAGCCTGTGCTTCCTTCAACCGACGAACGCTTAGGCGTCGGTCGGAGTTTGCTGAACAGTTTTTCGGCTCAGATTTTGCGTACATTATGCCGTCGGATCTTCCGACTACCCAAATTGTTAAAAAACGCAAAGAAAAAGACCGACACTCGCGGTCCGCGGTTTCGGCCGAAACCACGGTTAAGCAAGACACGACTGTCTCGGTTTCGGCCGAAACCGAAAAAACGGGTCAATCTTCAGCTGAATCCATGACTACTACTGAGGCTCCTGCTACCTTAGTTGAATCGGCCTCTGAAATTTTGCCTACTACTGTGGTTCCTAGTGAATTATCAGACACCATCCCTTTGGATGTCTCTACCCCAGCATGTGGTGCTGCTAGGCCTCCTGCAGCCATGTCTATAAAGGCCTTTGCCAGGGCTAAAGCAGCCAAAACTGTTAAATCAGTGCCTGTTAAGACCCCCTCACATAGGCCCACTTCTAGTTAACAAATGCTTACTCTGGCAGAGGATTTAATCTCCTTAATTAGGGCATCCCAATCTCACCCAGACAGGGCCTCTCAGCCTCCAGAAAAGAGACCTAGAGCAGAGCCCCCCGAGCCAGTGTCCTCTGATGATTCTTCGGATGACTCAGACATTACAGATCAGCCAGAGGCTCCTTTTTCTACTTATGAAGATTCCGATGCTGAAGAATCCATTCCATCTGCCTCTCCACCAGAGGAATTTTCCTTTGGGGAAACCTTACATGCCATGAGAGAACAATTCCAATGGCAGGGACAAGATTTCTCAGATTCAAGAAAAAGGCTTAGGACCTTTCTGCACTTACCACAACATAGGCCCTTAGCTATACCTCCAGTTCTGCCTGTTGTGGATGATGCATTTAATGATGTTTGCACTGCTCCTGATACTTTACCTCCAGCCCCTGCCAAACCAGATAGGTTTTACAGGGTGCCAGACACTCATCACCACCTATACAAGGCCCCACTTGCAGATCCTGAGACTATATCCCAGGGGCCTAAGGCAGTAGCCGACCTCAGCAAAAACCCTCTCCCTTCTGAAAGGGAATCCAGGTCCTTAGAGATGGGGAAAAAGTTTACACCTCTGCTACTCTCTCAGCTAGAGCTTTAAACTGTCAGTTTCACATGATCCAATACCAAGAGTTTATGCTTGATCAGTTAACTAAGAAGCTGTCCTCTGATGACTCCTTAGATAAGAAATATGTGTTAGAAATGGTGAATAACATTCAGCAGGTTAGTAACCATTCTTTAAAATGTGGCTATGATGCACTGGAGGCTTCATTTAGATCAGCCATGACTGGCACAGTGATAAGAAGGCATGCATGGTTGAAGGAACAGGTTTTGCGGATCATGTTAAAGCAAAGCTGTTAGATGCTCCTATGGATAAGGCCAGTCTATTTGGTACACCTGCTCAGCAAGTAATGAAGAAAATGGAAGAGAAGGCAAAATCTGTACAAACAGTTAAGGATTTCTTACAGGTTCAGCCCCAAGGTTTAGCAGGAACTGGCCTGCCAAAAATTGGTCCTTTCCAGACTCCTCAAAATCTCAAAGAGGCAGGAATAGGCGCTCTAGAGGCAGAAATCAATCCAGAGGAGGTGCCTATAGAGGACGCCAGTGGCAAGGCAATAACCAGAGAGGCACAGACACAACCACTGCCACTGCAACACAATCACAGTGACTTGACTCTGACACCGCCTACCAGGGAGCAAATAGCAGCACCTTTAGGCGGAAAGTTAGCCTTATTTTCGAAAAATTGGCACTATATCACAAAAGACAAGTGGATTTTGCAAACCATAGACCAAGGCTACAGGTTCCACTTCCACACCTTACCAGTAAAAAGAGGAATGCCAAACCTACCTCCAAATCAAAAAACAGAAGCTCTAAAGCAGATAGCTCAATTAACAAAGATGAGAGCTGTGGAAAGAGTACCAATAACACAACAGGGCAAAGGATTCTACTCCAGACTCTTCCTAGTACCAAGAAAAGAGAAAAGTTGGAGACCTATTCTCGACCTGTCCGTCTTAAACACATACATCATTGTACCAAAATTCAAAATGCTGACCCTACAGCAACTTCTTCCCATGCTGGGCAAGGAGTGTTGGCTGGTAACTCTAGATCTCAAGGAGGCATACCTGCACGTCCCCATATGACCAAATTGCAGAAGATACCTCAGATTTCTTGCAGGATCAGAGCATTATCAATTCTCAGCATTGCCCTTTGGCTTATCTACTGCACCCAGAGTATTCACAAAATGCCTGGCATCAGTAATCGCTCATTGCAGGCTACAGGGAATTCAAATTTATCCATACCTGGACGACTGCCTGTTACAAGCGGACAACAAAAGCAAGCTGACAACAGATTTACAAAGAGTCATTTGCTTACTACAAGCCCTGGGATACACAGTCAATTTAAAAAAGTCAAGACTGATACCATCCCAGACAAGAACATTCTTGGGTGCGGAATTGGACACAGTAAAACAAATGGCATTCCTAACTGCAGAAAAACAAGCACAACTCCTCTTTACTTCTTGGCATTAACAAAGCAGCACAAACTAACAGCAAGAAAAGTACTGCAGGCCTTGGGCTTCATGGCATCATGCATAATCCTGGTCCCCCATGCCAGACTGCATATGAGAAAAGTACAGTGGTACCTAAAGAATTTATGGTCTCAACACAGGCACAGCTTAGAAACCGAAATCCCACTAATCCCATGCCTGAAACAAGAGTTCCTATGGTGGGCTCAAGCATGCCAGTCAAACCCAGGCTTGCCCTTCCACAACTTTCAAGCAAACCAAACCATCACAACGGACGCCTCAGACCTAGGCTGGGGGGCGCACATGTTGGACAAGTGCATACAGGGATTGTGGACTCCAGACCAGCTGCACCTGCACATAAACCAAAAAGAATTGCTGGCAGTAAAACTAGCAATCCAGAAATTCAAACCATTCCTCAAAGAAGGCCATTTAATGATAAGGACAGACAACACCACAGTCATGTGGTACATCAACAAACAGGGAGGCACTCATTCATACCCCCTATGCAGAATGACTCTGGACCTTTGGAATATGGCTCTGAGCTACAACATCCAGTTACAGGCAATATTTGTGCCGGGAAAAGAAAACACCCTAGCAGACATGTTAAGCAGAACCACCTCGGATGCTCACGAATGGATGCTACACCCCCGGACATCTTCAAGGCCATCACAAAGAAATGGGGAATGCCACAAATAGACCTATTCGCATCCCCACTCAATCACCAGCTCAAGAAATTCTGCACAAGGACATGCCACCCACTAGCATGGAAGGTGGACTCTCTATCCTTCAGTTGGAAAGGCCTGACAGCATATGCATTTCCACCTCTGCCTTTGATGCACAAGGTACTACTGAAAATCAAAGAGGAACGTCCAAGGATAATTCTGATAGCTCCAAATTGGCCAAGACAACACTGGTATCCTTTGCTGAGGAGCATGTCTCAGGGGAGAATGTGGCCAATACCCCTGATGCCTTTGATGTTAACTCAGAACAACTACAACATCATGCACCCAAACCTAAAAACCTTGCAACTGACTGCCTGGAACATCACATAACAGCTACTAACCCAGACTTATCCCAAAGGGTTAAAGACATTATCCTTGAAGCCCGCAGACCTTCAACAAGAAGGAACTATGCAGGAAAATGGAAAAGGTTTGTCATTTGGAGTACTGAAAGAGGAAAAGATGTCTCGAACATAGATATTGCTAACATCCTGGAGTACTTGGCAGAGCTTCTACATACGGGCCTGTCCTATTCCTCCATCAAGATACATGCATCAGCTATTTCTGCAGAATACAGTTTCGATCCACCTGTCTTTTCGCATCCTCTACTCAGGCAATTCCTCAGAGGGATCAAGAATGTAAAACCTCCTAGGAAACCACCATTACCAGCATGGGACTTGAACTTTGTGCTAGAAAAATTGACACTCCCTCCATTTGAACCAGCAGCAACAGCAGATCTTCAACACCTATCACGGAAAACTGCTTTCCTACTGGCAATTACTTCAGCAAGGAGGGTTTCGGAACTACAGGCCTTAATGGCAGTACAACCCTTCCTAATCTTCCATCAAGATAGAGTGTCCATGAGAACTAATCCTACTTTTATGCCCAAGGTGGTATCCAGAGTGTCTTTAAACCAGGCAATCCACCTACCTACCTTCTTTCCCAATCCACAGAACAGGGGGGAAAGGCTGCTGCATACCTTGGATGTACATAGACAGTTACGCTACTACCTGGACAGAACCAAAAGTAACAGAAAAACTGACCAGCTTTTAGTAGCCTATGCAACAGGAAGGGAAGGAAAAGCAATTTCCAAACAGACAATCTCCAAATGGATAGGAAATTACATAAGATTCTGTTACTCCTACCATGGAAAACCAGTTCCACAGAACATAAGACCTCATTCTACAAGGGCTACAGCCACTACCACAGCTTTCTTACGAGGAGTGGCAACCAAGGACATTATTGAGGCGGCTACTTGGACCTCCGTGCATACATTTGCCAAGCATTATAATTTACCTCTATACTCTAGATCCCGAGCAGGGTTTGCCTCTGCTGTATTGCAAGGGATCCTAACTACACCATAATTCTTCTTCCTCCTCCCCTAGTTTGGCTATGGTATTCTACCCATTTGTTATGACTGCAGATGCATCCTTGAAGGACATAGTACAGTTTTGTACCTACCATAAATGTAGATGTCCGAACAGGATAGCATCTGCAGTCAGGATTACCCACCCTCCTGCCGCTCTGTGGTACTCCTAGGGTATTTACCCTCCTAATAGCTAGCTGGGGGGGGGAGTCTCTTATGGTGTATTTGTTTGTATATATGTACATACATGCTTATTTTTTGTGTTTGCCTTCTACTATTTTGGAAACATTGGCATTTATCCAAAATTTAGCTTTCCTAGAGGGCAACTGGCATCTGGGGCAAGAAACATTGAGGAAAATGGCGTCGGCTGATGCTTTTATACCCGAAGACCAGCAGAGATGACGTCGGGTGAAATGCGACATCAGCCGAAGCCGGACCCAGACTTTGGAATCCGGCTGATCGAGGGGCTGCCTGACGACAGGACAACCCATTTGTTATGACTGCAGATGCTATCCTGTTCGGACATCTACATTTATGGTAGGTACAAAACTGTACTTTGTCTAGGGTACACAGTAAACGAAAAGAAATCAAAACTAGTACCCTCACAAAATATGACATTCCTGGGTGCCAGCTTGAATACAACAGCCTAGATGGCTTATCTGACACCAGACAAACAACTACAACTGACTCAATATTTCAAAACAATGGCAACAAAGACCCAACTCCCTGCAAGAAAAATTCTGCAGGCCTTGGGCTTCATGGCATCTTGCATACTACTAATACCATTTGCAAAGCTGCATATGAGGAAATTAGAGTGGTACCTACAAAGCGTATGGTCTCAACACAGCCGTAGCTTGGACACAATGATATCTCTCATTCCCTGCCTTCAACAAGAGTTTCTATGGTGGTCACAGGCATGTCACCTCAACAAGGGTCAGCCTTTCACCTTGTCCCCAGCCAGGCAAACTATGACAACAGATGCATCGGACTATGCCTGGGGGGCACACATGGCAGGACAGTGCGTTCAAGGCATATGGACTGCAGATCAAAGGAATCTGCACATCAATCAAAAAGAAATGCTAGCTGTACAGAATGCCCTGACAGCCTTCAAGAACCTCTTGCATCCAGGACAGCTTACAATAAGGACGGACAACACCACAATAATGTGGTACATAAACAAACAAGGGGGTACACACGCCTACCCTCTATGCAGGCAAGCAGTGACCTTGTGGAACACAGCACTGGCTTACCAAGTTCAGCTACAAGCTCAATTCCTGCCAGGAAAAAAGAACACATTGGCAGACGACCTCAGCAGAAACAGCATGGATCCCCACGAGTGGAAACTGGATCCACAAGTATTTGCAATGATAACTCAAAAATGGGGCCACCCAGACATAGACCTGTTTGCCAGCCCCCAAAACTATCAGCTAACAAAATTTTGTACAAGGACGCTTCACCATCAAGCTTGGAAAGTGGACGCACTCTCATTCAGTTGGAAAAACCTGACAGTATATGCCTTCCCTCCATTGCCCCTTCTCACAAAGGTGCTGCTGAAAGTCAGGAAGGAGAGACCCAGAATGATACTCATAGCCCCAGACTGGCCACGCCAGCACTGGTATCCTCTACTAAGGAATATGGCCCAGGGCCCACCTTGGATTTTACCACAAATTTCTCATTTGCTCACACAGCAAGACAATCAGATTCTACACAGCCAGCTCAAAACCTTAAATTTGGCTGCATGGCAAATCACCTAAGCAACCAGCCAGCTCCTCTTCATCAAGCAGTTATGGATGTTATTCTGGAAGCTAGGAGGCCCAGCACCAGGAAGGCCTACTCGGACAAATGGAAAATGTTTTGCACCTGGAACCAAGCTAAAGGCCAATATACCCTTCAGCCTCACATACCTCAGATTCTACAATATTTAACTGAGATGTTGCACAAAGGACTTTCTTTTTCATCTATTAAAATCCACGCCTCAGCTATTTCAGCCCACTACAACACGCATCCTCCCTTATTTTCACATCTGCTTCTTAGGCAGTTTCTCAGAGGGGCCAAAAACATTAGGACCCCCAGGAGAGCACCTACACCAACCTGGGACCTCAACTTTGTTCTGGAAAAACTTACGCTACCTCCTTTTGAACCAGCTTTCTCTGCTGACCTAAAGTTTATATCATGGAAGACTGCCCTGCTGCTAGCAATAACTTCAGCCAGAAGAGTCTCAGAGCTTCAGGCACTAATGGTAATAGAGCCTTTCCTCATTTTCCATCAAGACAGAGTTTCTCTATGAAATAATCCCTCCTTTATGCCTAAGGTGGTATCCAGTGTGGCTCTAAATCAAACCATTCACTTACCCACCTTCTTTCCAAATCCACAGAACAAAGGAGAAAGACTCCTGCACTCCTTGGACATTCACAGGCAACTACGTTACTACTTGGATAAAACTAAGGATATAATGCGATCCTATCTCGCCTACATTCATAACTGATGGGCTTGGAGCTGAGAATCGGCTCCGACTCGGCCGATACACTAGCACAAAGTCTCTTATTGGCTGGGCCAACCCCCTTATCCCAGGATGCTCCACGCCCACACCCCCAGATCTCATTTGCCGCTCCTAGAGTAACGATGTGGTCTCGATTTGGCTGTGGCTAAGTACCCTTCTTTTTTGACCTTTTGGTCGTTTTTTGGCAGTTAACTTTAGAATTTATACTCAAACAGCTATTTTAATAGCTATCTGGTTGTTAGTTCAATTGTGATTGACTGTGTTTGTCTTTTTGAATTGTTGTGGTAATCCCTTCTGTTTGGCGAGCTAGGCCCGTTTGAGTTAGAGGGCCTTTGCCCTATCTCTTGTAGAGCGTTTAAGTTAGAGCTCTCCCCCCCCTTCCTTCCTTGTGTGTTTTGAGTGTGTTACAGTAAGTATGTCTGGCAAAGAAAAGGAACATAAGCCATCGGGCTTTAAAAAATGTTCGAAATGCAATTATAAGATGTCGTTGACAGATGGCCACGCCATCTGTGTTTATTGTTTAGGGGCTAAACACTTGCAAGAGTCTTGCAGTGTTTGCCATGCTTTCTCCTCTCGTGTCCTACATGAGAGAAAAAATAAGCTTATCCTCAAGGGTCTCACCAAACCAGCTTTCGAGGAAGCTTTAGCTTCTTCTCCCTCTTCGAAATCGAAGCAAAAGAAGTCTTCGGCTCTGACAAGTCCGTCGGAGCCACCTGCAAAAAGGGCTAAATCTGTGTCCCCTTCCTCGGCTCCACTGGCTTCGGAGCCGAAGGATAGAGGGTCTACAGCTGGGTCTCCCTCCTCGGCTCCACTGTTTTTGGAGTCTCGGGATGAGAGATCAGGTACTCTGTCCCCTTCCTTGGCTCCACTGATTTCGGAGCCGCAGGATAGAGGGTCTAAATCGGGGTCTCCTTTGTCGGCTCCATTGGTCTCGGAGCCGCTGGAGAGTGTTTCTGCTCTGGGGTCAGTTTCGTCGGCTCCTGAACCGTCGGCACCAAAAGGGGTCTCGGTTCTGATCGAGTTTCCTGCGGCCCCGATCCTTTTGGAGCTGATTCGGAGCCGGCCTCCTGGCCTTGTCTCGGAGCCGATAGAAAAAGTCTCTCAGCCCCCTTCTGTTTCCTCCAGGTCCTCCAGGCTTTCAGATTCGGATGTAGATAGGGTGGTCCAGAGGCTCCTCCAGTCACCTGTCTTATCCAAATTATTTCCGGCTCCGGCCCAGTCGGCCTCGGAGCCAGCCCCTTCGATACCATTTCTTCCTCCTCCGACAACCTTGGTGTCGTCTGAGTCGGAGTTCGTAGAGTCGGGTGAAGTCCTTGAGTCGGTCCCGAGGCCCACTGCTAGTCTGTCGGCACCGTCTTCAGCTCCAACCCTTTCTGTGCCTTCCAGAGGTTTCCGTTCTCTGGTGTCCTCAGCCAGACCCAAGGGGGATTCGTCGGGGCTTCTGCTTTCGGCTCCGAGTCTCCCTTTTGGCGCCTTGGCTAGGGGAACCCCGACACCGGTCATGGTCTCGGGGACAGGCCTCTCCTCAGATTCTGATGGGCCCGCCTTTGAGGCTATGAGGAGCGTGCTGGCCAAGTCTCTAGTGACTTCACCTGAATCTGCGACTCCTTCCCTAGACACGGCGGCTAGAGCTTCTGGTGCCCCCCTGTCTTCGGACAGCGCTGCTGCTAGGCCTGAGGATTCCTCCTTGTGTGGTCCCCTGTTTTCTGAGGAGCCTTCAGAGTTCGTGCCTGAGGAGCCCCCCAGGAAAAAATTGTGCAAGAGGAAGCACATAGACTCCCCAGATGAGTCTGTCACCTCGGACACCGACCTCAATGATGCGGAGGGGTCCCCTAAGTCGTCCTCTGATGATGTCTCGTTCTCCGATATCCTGGAGATCTTGAGACAGAGGGGCGACTGGCCATCCAAAACCCCTTCCGCGGAGGAGTCTGTCTTCCTCAAGGCCTTCAGAGCCCAACCCTCCGCCTCCTGGGTGTCTCCACCCTTCGATGAGTTACTGGACCTTATTTGTCGAAGGGTGTGGGAACACCCTGATTCTGTGGAGCCAATTCCTTCTCGCCCCAACAAGTTTTTATCCGCACCCCCTGGCAAGGAGTTTCTAACCAACGGGGTATTCTGGTTGATGCTATGGTGGTGGCATCTGCCACCCAGCAAGATGTGGCAGAGGCATCTACTTCTATCCATCCTCCTAACAAGGAGTCCAGGAGCATGGATAGGTACGGGAAGTGTGCCCTGACGTCAGCAACCCTTACCCTGCGGTCGCTGAATTATTTATGTCACTTTACGAGGCTCCAAAGGGATCTCATAAAGGAGTTGGGAGATACCCTGTCGGGTAACGTGCCTGAGGCTTTGACGCAGTCTGTCAACGCCCAGCTGTCTACCCTTTCGTCCATTGTTAACTCGTCTGTGAGGCTCATATCATATGCAGCCGAAGGGGCGGGTAGGGCAGCGAGTTTGGGCGTAGCCCTTAGGAGGCAAGCCTGGATGCGCTTGAGTCACTTTGCGGAGCGTTCAAGTCTTCCTTCACCGATGCTCCATTCGATGGGTCCTTTCTCTTTGGACCCAGTGTGAAAAACACACTCACTAGATGTGAGCAGTTTTTCGCTTCCCTCGAGACCTTATCCCAAGGCTCAGAGGGGAGTAAAGATGTGGTTCAGAAAGTCCCAAAAGTCTTTCCTTGCCCATCAGAGTGACCCCCCCCCCACCAGAGGCAGGGGGGGGGAATTATTCTGGAAGGCATCACCCCAGAGGAGCCGGAGGCCCCCGCAACTCAGGAGACCGCAAATCCTTTTGTGGTTCCTCCTTCCAGCATCCCTGAGGGACTGCCCGACTGTGCGTCTCCGGAGCCAGTCGGGGGTCGATTCTCGACACATCCAAGGGCCTGGGGTTCCATCACTCAGGATCAGTGGGTGCTTCGTATCATCGCTGGAGGTTACACCATTCCCTTTATCCGTCCCCCTCCACCGTCAAGGAAAATCCCGGATGTGCCACCCAGTCAACGGGATCAAGCAGCCATAAAGGTCGCAAAGCTGCTCGGAAAGGGAGTCATCCAGCCAGTCCCCGCAGACCAGACTGGATTAGGAACTTACTCAAAATTATTTTTGGTGCCGAAAAGAACAGGGGACTTGAGACCCATTCTGGACAGCCACCTAAACCGCTTCGTAAAGAAGTCCAAGTTCTGGATGGTCATGTTGCAGTCCGTTTTCCCATTGCTCGAAAAAGGAGTATGGATGTGCTCCATCGATCTCAAGGATGCCTATTATCACATCAAGATAAACAGGGCGTCCAGGATACATTTACGGTTCTGCCTAGGAACCAGTCACTTCCAGTTCCGAGCCCTGCCCTTTGGTCTCACCACAGCCCCCAGGGTGTTTACCAAATGTCTGGCAGTGGTGACTGCTCACCTGAGATGTCTGGGATTCCAGGTGTTTCTGTATCTAGACGACTGGCTCCTCACCGCCCCCACCAGGCATCTTCATATTCAAGCCGTGAGTGCTACCATCGAGTTGGGACATCTATTAGGAATTACATTCAATTGGGAAAAGTCTGTATTGCTGCCATCACAGCGTGTTGCCTTTATAGGTGCAGAGCTAGACTCTGTCGAGATGCGAGCATTCCTTCCAACAGAGAGGATAAAGATACCTCAGGACCAAGTCCCTAGCCTTACTACCCCAAAAGAAAGCCCCAGCCAGGATGGTCCTTCAGCTTTTGGGGTAGATGGCGGCCCTCATTCTTCTGGTCTCTCTGGCAAGATTGCACATGCGAATTCTCCAATGGCTCCTGTCGACCCAGTGGTCGTACCAAGATCTGCTCTTGTCATACCCGATTCTCATCACGGAAACCTGCCGGCGAGATCTTCGTTGGTGGCTCCTCTCCTCCAACCTGAACTAGGGGCGACTCTTCTGCCCCCCCTCCCCAATTGCCACAGTGGCCACGGACGCCTCCCAGATAGGGAGGGGGGCATTATCTGGACAGGATGGTTCAAGGCACGTGGCAGGATCACAAAACCCACTTACATATCAATGTTCTAGAAATGAGGGCAGTGCTTCTAGCATTGCAGGCACTTCACAGCCCTCTTCTCAAGGGTACCATCGCAATCTTCTCAGACAATATGGCAGTAGTATGGTACCTGAACAAGCAGAGAGGAACCAGGTCTTATCCTCTTTGCAGAGAAGCCATGAGAGTTTGGAACTGGGCGATCGCTTCCCAGAGATTTCTAGTGGCAACGCACATTCCAGGAAGTCCAATGTGATAGCAGACAGGCTGAGCAGAGTTATTCTGATGCCTCACGAGTGGTCCATGAATGACCGAGTAGCGGCTGGGATCTTCTCCAAGTGGGGGTTTCCCTGTTGCGACCTTTTCGCCAGCCCCTGGAACGCGAAGTGCAGCAATTTCTTCTCCCTGATTCCCCCCCAGGGACGCTCTAGTCTACAATTGGCCCTCCGGTCTGCTCTACACCTTCCCTCCAGTCCCACTACTGCCAAAGGTGATTCAGAAGGCGATCTGCTTGGGAAACATCATGATTTTGATCGCACCACACTGGCCCCACCAAGTTTGGTTTCCTTTCCTTCGGAAGTATGCAGTGGAGGATCCTTGGATTCTGGACCCAGTTCCAGACCTCCTGACTCTTCAGTCAGGTCAGGCCCATCCATCACTGCGAACTGTCAAGCTAACTGCTTGGCTGCTCCACTTCCGACCTTAGTCAGACAGCATATCCTTTCGCCTGAGGTGGTCCGGATTCTGTCTTCTTCTCACAGAGCTTCCACTAAGGAGATATATTCTAATAAATGGAAAAGGTTTGCCATTTGGGCCCAGCGGCACAACCTTGACCCTCTGACAGCCCCATTGTCCGCAGTATTAGATTTTTTGGCAACTCTTTTTAGACAGGGTTCCGCTGTCTCCACGCTTAAAGTCCAGTTGGCAGCGATTTCTAATTATCATGTTGCCTTTGAGCCTTCACTCATGAGTCATAAGTTGTGTAAGGCCTTTCTTAAGGGAGCTTGGTTGCTTCGCCCCCCGGTGTGGCAACCTGTTTTGCCATGGGATTTGAATGTAGTTTTAGGAGCCTTGATGTCTCATCCCTTCGTGCCGGCGGCCACTTGTGAGCTAAAGTTCTTATCTTGGAAGACTGCCTTCTTGGTAGCTATTACTTCAGCCAGAAGAGTTTTGGAGCTTCAAGCCCTCTCTGTTAAGCCCCCTTATCTGAGGCAGAATACAGACTTCATCAGTTGGATGTGCATAGACAACTGAGGTTTTACTTGGATAGGACACAGCAGCAGAGGAAATCAGACCAGTTGTTTGTGGCCTTTGCAGATAACAGGATTGGCAAAGCAGTAACCAAGACCACTGTTGCTAGGTGGATTAGGGATTGTGTTTCATTTATTTATGCATCAACAGGAAGGGACCTTCCATTTCCAGTTAGAGCGCATTCTACTAGGGCTATGGCAACTTCAGTGGCCTTCCACGCCAGACTGTCGGTGGATGAGATATGTGCAGCGGCCACTTGGGCTTCTCCACATACTTTTATTTCTCATTACAAACTGGACGTGGCCTCTAGAGGTCGGGCGTCCTTTGGTTCCACAATGCTCAGGAGTGTTTTCCAGTGAGCCTCCCAGGATCTAGGTGCTAGGGACACTGTCCCATCAGTTATGAATGTAGGCGAGATAGGATCGCATTACATCTTTTAGTTATGTACTTACCATAACTATTGTACAGTCGGAGTGGCACATGTGAGTGAGTTGTTGTGGGGCAAACAAGATATGGGGGTTTGGGCGTGGTGCATCCTGGGATAAGGGGGTTGGCCCAGCCAATGAGAGACTTCGTGCTAGTGTATCGGCCGAGTCGGAGCCGATCAGTTATGAATGTAGGCAACATGGATCACATACATCTATCGTTATGGTAAGTACATAACTAAAAAGTTTTCAGAAAATCTGACCAGCTCTTTGTATCGTATTCTGCAGCTTCACAAGGGAAGGCTATATCAAAACAGACCATTTCCAAATGGATAGGACATTGCATTCGTTTTTGCTACACCCATCATGGAAAACCAGTTCCTGCTACCATAAGGCCCCACTCTACCAGGGCAGCAGCTACATCTACAGCCTTCCTCAGGGGGGTGCCAACCAAGGATATTTTGGAAGCTGCAACTTGGAGTTCAGTACACACCTTCACCAAACACTACCTCTTACCAATTTACTCTAAGACTAGAGCTGGCTTCGCCATTGCAGTTCTGCAGGGCCTTCTAGCCTCCTCTAACCCTGTTTGACTCCACCTCCCATCCTTAGCTTTGGGATTCTACCCAAGTGTGATGACTGCAGCAGGGTAACACGATGAACATAGTACAGTTTTGTACCTACCATGTTCGAGTGTACACCCTGCTGCAGTCCAGGTTACCCTCCCTCTATCCCCTCTGACCTAACTAACTAAAACTTTACAATACCTTACAACCTGATACTACCTTTGTGATGTATTTGCTTATAGCTGGAGGGATGTTTTGTTTGTGCTAAACTTTTTAGATTGGTACTATTTACTGACCACCTTTTTGGGGGCACATGACATCTGGGGCAAGAAAAACTGAAGAAAATGGCATCGGATGCATCATATATACCCCTGGCGCACTGATGTCAGCGAAGAAGCGACAGCAACTGACGCCGGACCAAGACTTTGGAATTCAGGCCGACTGCGGGACCGCCTGACGACAGGATAACCCAAGTGTGATGACTGCAGCAGGGTGTACACTCGAACACCCCCGCCATATATTCCCGAATGTGATAAAAAGTCAGTTTACAAGAATAAGCAGATTATGCAAAGAACCTATTCAGCTTAAAGAACAAGCTGATATATTGCAAAGATCTTTTTATAGATAGGGGATATAAGACTACCATTGTAAAAAATATTAGGGAGAAGGTGCTAAAAGAATTGAATATGACATCTAGTGACACTACAGCTAACAATTCATATGTAGCTTGTAAGCAAGATGGGTGTTATAATTTTAAAAAGAGGAATATCTCCAGAAATGGAGTTACCTTCATTACTAGATACACTAATGACAATAGTATTATAGCAGGTATTATACGTAGGCATTGGCACATATTTGATCTTGATCAAAGTATTAGTAAAATTGTAGGTACACAACCAAGATTTTATATACAGGAATAGCAAAAATTTAAAGAGACTACTTTGTATTGATCACAGCATATCATAGGTTCATAGGTTCATACTAGGCTATCTGCCCTAGGGCATTTATAAGCCTAGCCAGAGTGTGTGTGGCTTTCACCACCCCTTAGGATAAGAATACTATACCCATTAGTTTGCTGTGCCTCTGTCCAGCAGTGATACAGAGATGATTCCTGGGGTAAACCTACGATCTCCCATCCACTCGTCAAGATTTCTCTTGAACAGAGTCAGTGAGGGGCTCTGCCTCACATGGACTGGGATTCTGTTCCATAGTGTAGGGAGTCTCTGGGTGATGAATCTGTCCCTCCAGCACGTCCTATTTATATCCGTGTTGAGGTTTGTCTCTTGCTCTCGTGGCTCTGGTGGATTTGGATTTTTTGAGGTGGAGCATGTCCATTAATTCTGGGTTGGACATGGCCTTGTATGTCAGGCACAGATCACCTCTGAGCAGGCGGTATGCGACTGAATAGAGCTGGAGTTTCTTCAGTCGGGCATCGTATGACATATGTTTGAGCCCCTTTATCCTTTTGGTGAGGAACTTTTGGGGTCTTTCCAACTGCTGCAGGTATCTGGTAAGGTACATTCCGAATGGGGCGTTGTACTCAATCATTGGTCTGATAAGTGAAGAGTACAGGGGTACAATGACCTCTCCTGATCTGGATGTGAATCCCTTCATGATCAGGTGGGCAATGTAGAAGGTCTTCCTAACCACTTTGGCAATGTGAGTGTCAAAAGAGAGGTTGCTGTCAACTTGGGTCCCCAGGTCCTTGATAACTTCTTCCGTGTTTAATGGATTACTACGTATGTGGTAATTAGGGGTTACCTTGTTTTTCCCAAAGGGTATGACTATACATTTTTTGGCATTTAGCTTAAGGCCATGGCTCTGGCACCAGTTATCCATTTCTATGAGACCTTTCTGGAGGATGTCTGTGTCTGATGGAGTGTCAATTATGGTGCCCAGTTTGCAGTCATCTGCAAATTTTGTCAGCCACAATCCCCTATGTTTGCCTGCACTTCAGAAAAATAAATGCCGAACAAGAGGGGGCCCAGGACTGAGCCCTGTGGGACACCGCTCGTGACCAGCTTAGAGTCTGACATGGCACCAGCAACTCTAACCCTGTGTGTTCTGTCCTTGAGCCAGTTTGCAACCCATCTTGTGACATATGGGTTTACATCTAAGCTGGTGAGCTTTTCTATGATGCCCGAGTGGGGTATTGTGTCAAACGCTTTTGCTAGGTCAAGGTAGGCTGTGTGAACTGCCTTACCCTCATCAATGGCCTTAGTGACTGTTTCGAAAAAGTCGACCAAGTTCAAGAGGCAGGATCTGCCCTTGACAAAGCCAAATTGGGTAGGATCCAGTGTCATTAGGTCCCCAATGTCTTTATTTATGAGTTCCATTATGATCCTCTCCATAGCTTTGCAGACAAGACTCATCAAGCTTATGGGGCGGTAATTTCCAGGGTCCGTAGAAGCACCGCCTTTGTGGAGTGGGACCACAGTTGCCGTACGCCATTCTTTGGGTACGTATCCTGTAGTAAGGCTAAGATTAAACAGCAGCCTTATGTGTGGGTTTAGTTCCTCATTGAGTTTGTGTAGCACACAGCCGGGGACACCGTCCGGTCCCATTGATGCTGTGTTTTTTGCTTTAGAGAGAGCAGCTCTCACCTGGGCATCTGAGATGTTTGGGAGGCTAGACACTGGTGGGATAGATATTTCTCCTTTTGGGGGGAGGGAGGGGAGAAAGTTGCACTGAACCTGTCTGCCAGTATGTTGGCAATGTCTGTGGGTTCAGTGATTTTTTTATCATTTTGGACTAATTCTGAGCATATCTAGGAGTTTCCACCCAGGTTTCTAACATAGTTAAAGAAGGCTTTATGATTGTCTTTTGTGTCATTAGCAATTTGTCTCTCAAAGTTAGCCTTGGATGATTTTATGAGTGATCGTAGTTTTTTGCTAGTATTGATCAGAGATGCCTTCCCATTTAGGGATTTTGCTCTGTCATGTAGTAGCTTTCTCCTCTTGTTGTAGAGTTTGTTTATGGCTGGAGTCCACCAGACCGGGCGCCTGCCTTTGGTGGAAAGGGTCTTGATTATATTAGGGATTGCTTGATCCATACATTCCTGGAGGTGCTCGTAGAAGGCATTTGTAAGGGTTTCAGCAGCGTGGGTTGTGGTTTCCACTGTCTCGGGGGCCTTGAAGGATACCACTCCAGTCTTAAGAAGTGTGAAGTTTACTTTTGAGAAGTTCTTCACTGTGGTCTTTTTTGCTGGGGGTGGGGGTGGGATGTGGATCTCCAGTGAGATTAATTTACGGTCTGATCTCACCAATGAGGGATATACTTCCGGTGTGGAGCATTTTGTCCCCATGTTTGTGATGATCAGGTCTAGTATATTTTCTCCTCTTGTGGGAATGGTGACTAGTTGTTCCATAGCATTTGAGTTTATGAACTCAAGGAACCTTTGGGCTAGGGTGTTGGGGCTTGAGTAATGTTCCCAGTCTATGTTTGGGTAGTTGAAGTCACCCAATATGACTCTCCAGTGTCTTCAGGAAGGCTGTGTGGGTTTCCTGAGTTTGAGAAGGTGGTCTGTAGCATGTTACAAACTGTAGGGCAGTTTTACCTATGGTTAATTGCACCTGGATGGTCTCCGATGCTTCATGTGTTGCCACTAACCTGGAGGTGTGGGTATCCTTTATGAATATGGATACTCCCCCTCCTTTTGTGGTTCGGTCCGGATTTTGGGGCCGGAACGCATGATATGAGGTATAACCTGATAGTACTGGGGTGCTCTCAGGAGCCTTGAACCAGGTTTCAGTCACAGCACAGACATCGATGTTCTCCATACTGAGGAGGGCTTCGAGGGCGTGCATCTTGAGGTTTAGACTTCTGGCATTGAGCAGTATTACCCTTAGTTTTTCTCCATTTTTGTTTTCTAGGGGTAGGTTTATCATTTGAGCCTTGCCTAAAAAGGCACTATGGGGTGGCAAGAGCCTTTGCCAATATCCGGAAGTCCAGGGTGACAGGTGCAAGCCGTCCCTTGAAGCAGCGTGGCTTGTCAAGCATGTCATCCCAGGCAGACAGACATTGGATCCCCTTAGAATGACACCAGTAATTAAGCCAATTATTAAAGCTGATCATTTTGTCTCTGTATTGTGGCATCATTCTTGGTGAGGGTAGGATACTGCTCAGGGTCAGGGTCATACCGGCCTGGGCTACATAATCTGAGAGCTCCTCTATGTCTCTTTTCATGTAGTCCAGGGAGGTGCGTCTCAGGTCATTCATACCGGCATGGACAATGACTGAGTCATACTTGCACTTGCTGTGGAGTGACCTGAGTGCTTGTGTTATGTGGCGGATTCTAGCGCCTGACAGGCAGCTTACTGTGATCTTTTCCTTGTTCAGTCTGGTGAGTGGGACGTCAGTGTGTCTGACTATGGAGTCACCTATAACAAGTGTGTCTGGCATTGTGTTTGGCCTTAAGGGCTGTGACTGTTTAGCACACTGACTTTGAGAACTATGTGTTGCATGTCTTATGTCTTGAGGTGGCAGTTGCTTGGGTGTCTGCTTTGGAGGACTCTGTAGTTTTGGTAGATTTTTGATCAGTGCCTCCGAGTATGTCTTTGTGTGTTTATGTGTTTGTTTTGCAGTTGTGATAGTTCTATGTGAAACTGGGTTTGTGGATGTCCTTCATGGATGCATCTGCAGTCATAACAACTGGGTTGTCCTGTCGTCAGGCAGCCCTTCAGTCGGCCGGATTCCAAAGTCCTGATGTCGCACTTCACCCGACGTCATCTCTGTTGGTCTTGGTATAAAAGCATCAGCCGACGCCATTTTCCTCAGTCTTTCTAAGCAGAAGCTGTTCGTAAGTGCCGGTCGGTCGGATCCAGAGATTACTTAAGACTTACTCTTTCTTGCCTCAGCCGATGTCAGAAAAGTTAATAATTGTTTAACCTGTGGGAAACAAATACCTCATAAAGATTTCCACTCTTATTGCCTGCCTTGTTTAGGCCCAGCAGCAGCCTGTGCAGAACAGTTTTTCGGTTCTGATTTAATCTAAAGATAAAAACCATGGTTAAGCAAAGAAAACTGATCAAAGTACAGCTGAACCTATCTCTACAACTGAGGCCCCTGCTACCACTCTTGAATCGGCCTCAGAAATTTTATCCACTACGGTGGTTGCCACTGACTTATCAGACACCATTCCCTTGGATGTCTCTACCCCAGCACGTGGTGCTGCTAGGCCTCCAGCAGCCATGTCCATTAAGGCCTTCGCCAGGGCTAAAGCAGCCAAGACTACTAAGACAGTGCCTGTTAAACCCCCACAACCAGGCCCTCTTCTAGTTCTCAAATGCTTACTTTGGCAGAAGATTTAATTTCATTAATTAGAGGATCTCAATCTCACCCAGACAGGGCCTCTCAGCCCCAGAGAAGAGACCTAGGGCAGAGCCCCTGAGCCAGTGTCCTCTGATGATTCTGCTGATCAGACATAACTGACCAGCCAGAGGCTCCTTTCTCCAACTTTGAAGATTCTGATGCTGAAGAATCCATTCCAGCTGCTTCCCCACCAGAAGAATTCTCCTTTGGGAAACCTTACATGCCATGAGAGCAGTTCCAATGGCAGCAACAGGATTTTCAGACTCCAGAAAAGACTTAGGACCTTTCTGCACCTCCCACAGCACAGGCCCTTAGCTATACCTCCTGTTCTCTCTGTGGTGGATGATGCTTTCAGTGATGTCTAGATTCTTTACCCCCAGCCCTGCCAAACCAGACAGATTTTACAGGGTGCCAGATACTCATCACCACCTTTACAAGGCCCCACTTGCAGACCCAAACTATATCCCAGGGTCCACCATAGCTAAAAACCCTATTCCTTCTGAAAGGGAAGCAAGGTCATTAGACAGATGGGGTAAAAAGGTCTACACTTCAGCTACTCTCTCAGCTAGAGCTTTAAACTGTCAGTTTCACATGATACAATACCAAGAGTTTATGCTTGATCAGTTAACTAAAAAACTAATGAATCTCTTGATAAGAAATATGTATTAGAAATGGTAAATAACATACAACAGGTTAGCAACCATTCCTTAAAATGTGGCTATGATGCACTGGAGGCTTCATTTAGATCAGCCATGACTGGCACAGTGATAAGAAGGCATGCATGGCTAAAGGAGCAAGCTTTACCGGATCATGTTAAAGCTAAGTTGCTAGATGCTCCTATGGATAAGACAAGTTTGTTTGGTACACCTGCCCAGCAGGTTATGAAGAAAATGGAAGAAAAGGCAAAATCTGTTCAAGCGGTTAAAGATTTCTTGCAGGTTCAACCCCAAGGTTTAGCAGGAACTGGCCTGCCAAAAATTGGTCCTTTCCTGACTCCACAAAATTTCAAAGGGGCAGCAAT
This sequence comes from Protopterus annectens, assembly GCF_019279795.1. Taxonomy (NCBI): domain Eukaryota; kingdom Metazoa; phylum Chordata; order Ceratodontiformes; family Protopteridae; genus Protopterus; species Protopterus annectens. Next base: position 427,730,782 of record NC_056730.1, read on the forward strand.
AGCCAGAGGCAGAAACCAATCCAGAGGAGGTGCCTACAGAGGACGACAGTGGCAAGGTAACAACAGAGGCACAGACACAACCACTGCCACTACATCAGCACAACCACAGTGACTTAACCCTACCAGGGAACAAATAGCAGCTCCTCTAGGCGGAAAGTTAACCTTATTTTCAAAGAACTGGCACTACATAACAAAAGACAAGTGGATTTTACAAACCATAGATCAAGGTTACCGGTTTCACTTCCACACTTTACCAGTCAAAAGAGGAATGCCAAATCTACCTCCAAATCAAAAAACAGAGGCACTACAACAGATAATGGAGTTAGCAAACATGAGAGCTGTGGAAAGAGTGCCAACATTAGAGCAAGGAAAGGGGTTCTACTCCAGACTATTCCTAGTTCCAAGAAAGGAAAAAAGTTGGAGACCAATTCTCGACCTGTCCACCTTAAATACATACATCATTGTCCCAAAATTCAAAATGCTGACCCTACAGCAACTTCTTCCCATGCTGGGCAAGGAGTCTTGGCTGGTAACTCTAGATCTCAAGGAGGCATACCTGCACGTCCCCATTCGACCAATCTGCAGAAGATACCTCAGATTTCTTGCAGGATCAGAGCACTATCAATTCTCAGCATTGCCCTTTGGCTTATCTACTGCGCCCAGAGTATTCACAAAATGCCTGGCTTCAGTAATCGCCCATTGCAGACTACAGAATTCAAATTTACCCATACCTGGACGACTGCCTGCTACAAGGGGACAACAAAAGCAAGCTGACAACAGATTTACAAAGGGTCATTTACTTGCTACAAGCACTGGGATACACAGTCAATTTACAAAAGTCAAGGCTGATACCATCCCAAACAAGGACATTCTTGGACATAGTAAAACAAATGGCATTCCTGACTACAGAAAAACAAAAGAACTCCTCTTTACTTCTTGGCACTAACAAAACTGAACAAGTTAACAGCAAGAAAAGTACTGCAGGCCTTGGGCTTCATGGCATCATGCATAATCTTGGTCCCATTTGCCAGACTACATATGAGAAAACTACAGTGGTACCTAAAGAATTTATGGTCCCAACACAGACACAGCCTAGAAACAGAAATCCCACTAATTCCATGCTTAAAGCAGGAGTTCCTATGGTGGGCTCAGGCATGTCAGTCAAACCCAGGCGACCATCACAACAGGCGCTTCAGACCTAGGATGGGGCCCACATGCTGGACAAATGCGTGCAAGGATTGTGGACACAGGATCAACTTCACCTGCACATCAACCTAAAAGAAATGCTGGCAGTAAAACTGGCAATCCAAAAGTTCAAACCATTTCTCCAAGAGGGCCAGTTGATGATAAGGACAGACAACACCACAGTCATGTGGTACATCAACAAACAGGGAGGCACTCATTCATACCCCTATGCAGAATGACTTTGGAGCTGTGGACCCTGGCACTCAGCTACAACATCCAGTTACAGGCAATATTTGTACGGAAAAGAAAATACTCTAGCAGACATATTAAGCAGAACCACATCGGATGGAATGGAAGCTGCACCGGACATCTTCAAGACCATCTCAAAGAAATGGGGAATGCCTCAGATAGATCTATTCACATCACCTCTCAATCGTTCTGCACAAGGACATTCCACCCACTAGCATGGAAAGTGGATTAAGCTCTCCTTCAGCTGGAAAGGCCTAACAGCATATGCATTCCCACCTCTTCCCTTGATACACAAAGTACTACTAAAAATCAAGGAAGAACGTCCAAGGATAATCCTGATAGCTCCAAACTGGCCAAGACAACACTGGTACCCACTGCTGAGGAGCATGTCTCGGAACAATATGTGGCCAATACCCCTGATGCCTTTGATGTTAACTCAGAACAACTACAGCAACATACATCCAAACCTAAAAACGTTGCATCTGACTGCATGGAACATCACATAGCAGCAGCTAATCCAGAACTTTCCCAAAGAGTTAAAGACATTATACTTGAAGACCTTCAACAAGAAGGAACTATGCTGGAAAATGGAAAAGGTTTGTCATTGGAAAGAGGAAAAGATGTGTCAAACATAGATATGCCTAACATTCTGGAGTATCTGGCAGAACTTCTTCATTCAGGCCTGTCCTACTCCTCCATCAAGATACATGCATCAGCTATTTCAGCAGAATACAGCTTTGATCCACCTGTTTTTTGCTCAGGCAGTTCCTCAGAGGAATCAAGAATGTAAAACCTCCAAGGAAACCACCATTACCAGCTTGGGACTTAAACTTTGTGCTAGAAAAGTTGACACTATCACCCTTTGAACCAGCAGCAACAGCAGACCTACAACACCTGTCATGGAAAACTGCTTTCCTACTGGCAATTACTTCAGCAAGGAGGGTTTCAGAACTACAGGCCTTAATGGCAGTGCAACCCTTCCTAATCTTCCACCAAGATAGAGTGTCCATGAGGACTAATCCTACATTTATGCCTAAGGTGGTATCCAGAGTGTCTTTAAACCAGCTTGGACAGAACAAAACAGGAAGGGAAGGAAAAGCTATTTCCAAACAGACAATCTCCAAATGGATAGGAAATTGCATCTGATTCTGTTACTCCTTCCATGGAAAACCAATTCCACAGAACATAAGACCTCATTCACAAGGGCAACAGCCACTACCACAGCCTAAAGACATTATTGACATTTGCCAAGCATTATAATTTGCCTCTATATTCCAGATCCGAGCAGGGTTTGCCACTGCTGTACTGCAAGGGATCCTAAACACACCATAATCTACTTTTATCCTCCTCCCTAGTTGGCTATGGTATTATGACTGCAGATGCATCCATGAAGGACATAGTACAGTTTTGTACCTACCATAAATGTAGATGTCCGAACTGGATAGCATCTGCAGTCAGAACTCCCTCCCTCTCCCCCCTCTGTGGTACTCTAGGGTGTTTACCCTCCTAATAGCTAGCTGGTGGTGGGAGTCTTTTATGGTGTATTTGTTTGTATATATGTACATACATGCTTATTTTTGTGTTTACCTCTATCTTTTGGAAACATTGGCATCTATCCAAATTTTAGCCTTCAAGAGGGCTACTGGCATCTGGGGCAAGAAACACTGAGGAAAATGTGATGCTTAGACCAACAGAGATGCTTGAAGTGCGACATCATGAAGCCCGGGACCGGACGGGGGTGAAGTGACACATCAGAAGCCGGGACCCGACTTTGTGACTGAAGGGCTGCCTGACGACAGGACAACCCAGTTGTTATGACTGCAGATGCTATCCAGTTCGGACATCTACATTTATGGTAGGTACAAAACTGTACTTTCCTTCTCCTCCTGTCTGGTCTTGCCAGTCCTGAGTTGAGAGAGCTCGGCCTCCAGTTTGGCTATATAGTTGCATCTCTCACATGTATTTGTGTTTTGTGGGAGAAGGAGTGGGTTGTCTGTGTACATGAGGCAATTGTAACATTGCCTCAAGATGCCCAGATTCACCAGCTGAACAGGAGAGGACGCTAGCAACTGACCCTTCGACATGCTAGAAAAAGTGAAAAAGTTTGCTGTGTAACTGAGTCAGAAGGGACCTATAGGGAAATGGGTACTCAAGGGGATTCTAGGCTAATGTAGTACTTTGTTTAGTATACAAGTACTTTACCTATATAAAAATGCTTTAGGAGCAAGTGCTGAGCTTTACCTATATAAAAATGCTTTAGGAGCAAGTGCTGAGCTTTTGAGATAGAGAATAGACTGTTTAGATTGCAAGTAGAGAAGTTCTAAGGGAAAAATTGAAAAGCAGACTTTACGGAGCCAGAAATAGTTTAACCTTGTTTAACGGCTGCCTGATGGTGCTCTATGGGCAACTCAGCTAAATCACGCAAAAGCGAGCTAAAGCGGGCTTTATAGCAGGGGGTTGAAAAGAGCTAGGAATTGACCCAAAATGGCCAATAGACTACAAGTTTCTGGCTGGAACCACTGCTCTAGGGACAAATAGGCTGCTCAGTGCTCCCCACTCCCACTGGTGAACAAAGAAGCTTCCCTTTATCCAAATAAGGATATGGAATAGCACAGGAACCAAGCCAAAGCCCAGATATCAGCAAACTCTGAAGACTGGACTATTCTAGTTCAGTAAGGCGGGAAAACAAGATTTTTTTTTTTTTTTTTTTTTGCAGAAAACAGAGGAAAAACAGACAGTAAATGCTATAAATGCTTTTAAACGGCTAGCGCACTTGAGTGTGTTAGCCTACAGGTAAAATTAAACCACAAATAACTTTTTTAAAAGTGCAAAACAGTTAATCAACACAAAAACAGTTTAAATAGAATGCAGAGCTGTATAAACAGGCGGAAATGCAGTCGCTAAGCAGTAAATAATCAAAAGCCAGAAAAAATACTTAAATCAGGAAAAAGTCACTCTTTTGCTCTCTGCTTGTAGAACTCTGCAGGACACCACGAGGAGCTGTGCTGAGTTGAATACAAGCGAAAAAGAGCGGCTAAAGCGGGCTTTATTACAGGGGGCTGAAAAGAGCTAGGAATTGACCCAAAATGGCCAATAGACTACCAGTTTCTGGCTGGAACCACTCCTCTAGGGACAAACAGGCCGCTCAGTGCTCCCCACTCCCACTGGTGAACAAAGACGCTTCCTTTTATCCAAATAAGGATATGGAATAGCACAGGGACCAAGACAAAGCCCAGAGGTCAGCAAACTCTGAAGACTGGACTATTCTAGTTCAGTAAGGCGGGAAAACAAGATTTTTTTTTTTGTTTTTTTCTTTTTTGCAGAAAACAGAAGAAAAACAGACAGTAAATGATATAAATGCTTTTAAGCGGCTAGTGCACTTGAGTGTGTTAGCCTACAGGTAAAATTAAGAACAACTAACTTTTTAAAAGTGCAAAACAGTTAATCAACACAAAAACAGTTTAAATAGAATGCAGAGCTGTATAAACAGGCTAAAATGCAGTCGCTAATCAGTAAATAATCAAAAAGCCAGAAAAAAATACTTAAATCAGTTATAGCAAATACAGTTATAACAAATGCTCTGAAATATACTGTATATTTCCAAAATGTTTGAGAAGAACAGTCAGAGCACAAGAAGGTTCAGGCGAAAGAGAAAAAAAAAAGTTTTGTTTTACTTTTTGAAAGGGAAAAAGGAGGAACAGAAGGCCTTATCAAATGTTCTCTCTGTATTAAGCAGAATGAGCTAATGACACTAGACTGGGAGGTGTGTCACAGTAGGGGCGGGCAACTGCAAAGCCAACAAGTATAAGAGCAAGACACCAACAGGGAGGGTGGGACAAAATAGCCTACAAGACAGCAAGCACTAACAGAGACAAATGAAAGTTTTTAAACAGATAAGGATTTGTGAAGATACTGAATAGACAAAGTGCTTTATATATATTAAATTGTAAAAACAGTAATCTGTAAAAATAATCAAAAAATCAAGATACTTATATTTTGTAGCTCAGTTGCAGTCAACAACCTCTCTAGTCTGCACTGTGTGCAAAAGACAGAAACTTTTTTTTTTTACAAGAACACAAAAGAACCAGCCCCACTAGCCAAGAGATAATTACACAGAGGAGATGTTTCAGTTTACACAATAGCCTCCAAGACAGCAAGCACTAACAGAGACAAATGAAAGTTTTTAAACAGATCAGGATTTGTGAAGATACTGAATAGACAAAGTGGTTTATATATATTAAATTGTAAAAACAGTAATCTGTAAAAATAATCAAAAAAATCAAGATACTTATATTTTGTAGCTCAGTTGCAGTCAACAACCTCTCTAGTCTGCACTGTGTGCAAAAGACAGAAACTTTTTTTTACAGGAACACAAAAGAACCAGCCCCCACTAGCCAAGAGATAATTACACAGAGGAGATGTTTCAGTTTACACAATAGCCTCCAAGACAGCAAGCACTAACAGAGACAAATGAAAGTTTTTAAACAGATAAGGATTTGTGAAGATACTGAATAGACAAAGTGCTTTATATATATTAAATTGTAAAAACAGTAATCTGTAAAAATAATCAAAAAAATCAAGATACTTATATTTTGTAGCTCAGTTGCAGTCAACAACCTCTCTAGTCTGCACTGTGTGCAAAAGACAGAAACTTTTTTTTTTTTACAAGAACACAAAAGAACCAGCCCCCACTAGCCAAGAGATAATTACACAGAGGAGATGTTTCAGTTTACACAATAGCCTCCAAGACAGCAAGCACTAACAGAGACAAATGAAAGTTTTTAAACAGATAAGGATTTGTGAAGATACTGAATAGACAAAGTGCTTTATATATATTAAATTGTAAAAACAGTAATCTGTAAAATAATCAAAAAATCAAGATGCTTATATTATGTAGCTCAGTGCAGTCAACAACCTCTCTAGTCTGCACTGTGTGCAAAGACAGAAACTTTTTTTTTTACAAGAACACAAAAGAACCAGCCCCACTAGCCAAGAGATAATTACACAGAGGAGATGTTTCAGTTTACACAATAGCCTCCAAGACAGCAAGCACTAACAGAGACAAATGAAAGTTTTAAACAGATAAGGATTTGTGAAGATACTGAATAGACAAAGTGCTTTATATATATTAAATTGTAAAAACAGTAATCTGTAAAAATAATCAAAAAAAAAATCAAGATACTTATATTTTGTAGCTCAGTTGCAGTCAACAACCTCTCTAGTCTGCACTGTGTGCAAAAGACAGAAACTTTTTTTTTTACAAGAACACAAAAGAACCAGCCCCCACTAGCCAAGAGATAATTACACAGAGGAGATGTTTCAGTTTACACAATAGCCTCCAAGACAGCAAGCACTAACAGAGACAAATGAAAGTTTTTAAACAGATAAGGATTTGTGAAGATACTGAATAGACAAAGTGCTTTATATATATTAAATTGTAAAAACAGTAATCTGTAAAAATAATCAAAAAATCAAGATACTTATATTTTGTAGCTCAGTTGCAGTCAACAACCTCTCTAGTCTGCACTGTGTGCAAAAGACAGAAACTTTTTTTTTTTACAAGAACACAAAAGAACCAGCCCCACTAGCCAAGAGATAATTACACAGAGGAGATGTTTCAGTTTACACAATAGCCTACAAGACAGCAAGCACTAATAAGTACATTCCCTGGGAGCAGGGAATTCCTTTGGAACTTTTCCATGTGGCTCTTGTCACACTTGTCATCTGATTAGTGAAAGTAAAGATTTTCAACATCCAAATATGAATTTTAGTTTCAAACCTAGATTCCATGCTTCCTGTAATGATTCAAACCTCATTTACCTGGCAAGCTGTAAACAATGTCAAGCCTTCTATATAGGCATGACATCACAAAGGTTAAGAGATAGGATCTATAACCACATTTATGATATCAGGAAGCTTAATCAGTTGAATGCACTAGCGAAACATGTTACTATGTACAAGGGACACTCGTTTGTTTTTAGAGTGTTACAACTAGTCAACATAACTGAGAGAGGAGGTAACATTTTAAATAGGTTAGAAACCATAGAATTACAATGGATTTTTAGAATGCAAGCACATCAACCTCCAGGTCTCAATCAGTATATAAGTATTAAACCAGTGCTTGACTCATGCCACTTGAAATAAAAGCTGCACGTATAATATATATATATATATATATATATATATATATATATATATATGCACAATTATTTATTTATTTCGTTTTGGCTAATGAAGTTTAATATTACATGATGAAAGGTTTTATTTATAAGATAGTTTTAAATTAATATAAATTAATATAAGTATATTGTTATAGAGATTTGTTAAGTATTAAATTGTAAATGCTTTTTTAAATATAACACTGGTCAGTTAAGTTGGCTTAGTAAAAATGTACTGTTTGCAAATTGTTGCCTCTAGTAAGAAATGTGAGTCAATATTTGATTGTTTAATTAATTGAATAATTGACTGAATAATGGTTTTGAATGAATTTATGCATACTTTTTAAGATGAGAGGTTTTCATTGCATTTTGAGATCTGAAGAAGCGTACTCAGTGTGTACGTGAAAGCGCTTATCAACTTCTACTGGATTAAAAGTTTATTGTTTTATCGTGGTGGTTCAGTTTTGTATATTTCAAGTGTAAATGAAGATCGACAACACAGATGGAATGTTATGGTAAGCACATAAATTCTTTTTATGTACTCACCATAATGTTTCCATCTGTGTTGTCCATTTTCATTTTTTTCCTCACAGTCCCCCCCCCCTTTTGTTTCTGGATGAGCAAGTTGACCTAAATTAATTTATTGGCTATTGTGAAAGCTAGAAATGATCTTACCCTTATTTGAAGTAATTTCCTATTCTATCATTTTTTATGATTATAAGCAAACAAGATCTGAGGTAATTAGGAGAAAAGCATTATGGGTAGGGTGGGGTGCTTGAGAGCTTTTTGTTTGCCAGGAACTGTTGTAACTGCCGAGTCAGATCCGAACCCATACATGAGGAAAAAATTAAAATGGACAACACAGGTGGAACGTTATGGTGAATACATAACTATTTTTTTCACACCTTCAGAACAGACCTTAATGAATCATGCATATGACAGCATTGAGAGAAGCCATTTCTCTAATCACAGAGTTGGCACTTCATTTGTGATTTTTGAATTATACTTCTACCTTAAATTTGGGTTGGGGCAAAGCCTTCATTTCTGGTATTGACCCAAGTGCCTTTGCTGCTGTTTGTAGTTTAAATTGTGTGATGCTGTTAGGAATCGGATGACACAGATATTGTCTGTTTTCATTCATAAAGCAGTTAGGAACACTACATTTGAGTGAGGTCTTTTTCTGCCTAGCAGTAGATGTCATTCTTTGGGATCATGTGGAGTGAATCTACTTTCTAGTGCAGACTACTATTTAAATTTCCTGCGTATAGTAGGTCAGTAGGGCTGTAGTTCTAAAAAAGGTTTCTTCTTGCATGTACAGTCTTGATGTTTTATGCATAGCTGAAATAACAGGAGACTGATCAGAAGCATGCTCACGACTACACTCTGCTGTACTATGCTCTTGTGTTTGAGGCTGCCTTAAAATAATTGAAATGAGACTTGCTGGTTTTTGTTAACCATTATGAAACTTGATCATCTCAAGACTTGTAAACTGTGAGGGGTGTGCAGGTATTACATTGGTAGACTGGCTGCTGTATCCAAGGAGTGAGTGTGTGCGATTATATCTATATTATGTTAAAAAGTGACAAAGATGTTCCCAAAATTGACAGATATGGGTCATTGTGGCTTTCTGGGGGGAGGAAAACATTTGATAACATTAATTAAACAGTTATGATTCGTAGGAAATTTGTGTGTAAGAAGATGCCACCGCTATTGGTGAATCTTGATGCAGCAAGAGCATTTGATGGTCAGCAGGGATTTTATGAATAGGGCAATTCATTTGCCTTCCTTGATAATAGGGCTAATAAGATGTACATGTGAAGGGTCAGTGGCTAGAATTAAGGTGGGAGGAATTATGTCTGACAAATAGTTATTTGCTTTGAATTCAGGCATATTAGCAAAGGAAATAAGAGGTTCCCAAATTTCAAGACTATGGCAGATTTGGTACTCAAGGAAAGTTAAAGGACCACTATGGGCAGATGATGAAAAAACATATATATTTTTTTATCTTGCCATGATTTACTGCACCTCCCAAAGCTGCCTGCAGCAAAATAAGTACTCGTTCCTAATTTTATTTTGTTTTTCTGTTGTCTGCCCTCATGGGGGCAGACATCGTGATTCTTTTGGAAAGCTAAATTTTCCCATAATGCATAGATTGTGAGATTAAATAGCCTAACATTTGTTGTCAGACTAGACATTCATTCACTTAGAATGGAACACCTGAAAAAAACTGCCAAGTTTGAGAGTCTGCAGCTCTGTTCCCTATTAGAAGACTGAAGATGCATTATTTCGAATGCGTCTTGGTCGAACTCAAAAGCCTGAAATGGCAAAATATCGAAGCGGCTTTTAAGCAAATTCTTTCCCTGGGAAAGAATTTGCTTAACCCTTTCGTTACTACCGTTTCGCACTGTAGTGTGGTCTCGGAGTTGGTATATTTAAGTAGGGGATGTGTTCGATTTTTAAGCGTTCGGTGATCTAATATAGACCCTGCAGCTCATGTGTCATTGATTGGTCTCCACTATGTTTTACAATGTTCCTACTGATGTACTACACATTCTCTGAAAGAAGCTTGCAAAAGTGTCACCAAATTACTGAGATAAAAAAGACTTTTCACAAGGAGCAGTTTTGCAAGTTTTCATTCCTGGCCAAGTTACTGTTCCCATCTCCCCTCCTTCAGTGGGCTACATTCTCACATTTCCAGCTTGGGTAGATTCAGCTATTAAGTCAGCTTTGCATGACAATAGACATCAAACAAATCACAGCCTGGTGTGCCACCAAAACTGTTCCCTCGTACGTCTCTTCACTTCTGAACAGCATTTCCCAGGAATAATAAAAAAAACTGACATGGCTATCTTTACATAGTTATTCTCTTGTAGCATAACCTGAACTTGTGGTGTTTAATGATAACGTTTACAACAGTTCTCAGTTTCTTAACAATGATCTCCCAAGCCTCTGATGTGACCTGGTACTTACTCTTACTATTGCTTTATGTAGTTTGTCTTAGTTGTATACCTGTAGCATGTCTGTCAACCTCTCAGCAACTGACTCCTGGAGAAAACTTACAAAGCAGATACTTGTATTGAAAGAGTACCAGCAGCTGTAGCAGTGATACCATACTCCAAAACAATGCACTCATACATAGTACTGGCAAACACAGGGGAATGTACTATGTCTGAATCAAGCAACGATGAAATTGCTAGGGACTACACTGAGCACAATTTTACTCTTAATCTCTACATTTCATAATGCATAACATTCATACCACACTTACAAAGGCACACCTCCACTTTCCACAAACACAGCTATCCTCACTCACACAACATACCAGTCAAATTTAAGGCTTTTCCCACCTCTCCACAAACACTGCTGTAATGGCTTTGGCAAATGAAAGTGATTGATGGATGTCAGTTCAGGACTCCTATCCATACCTCTCAACAGAAAGTCCAGATAGTCCAGATTTTTTCTCTCAGTTTTTGTCTGTTTTTCATAAAATTGCAGTTTTCTGTCAAATCACTAGCAAATAATTGAACAATGAAGTCAGAAAATAACGACAGGCATTTGATTTTCAGACTTAATATCATGAAGAAAATTCACTAATGCAAAACCTGTTTATCAGCTTTCTAAGTTTGTAAGAGCAATATTTAAAAATTGTCCCTGTTTTGGGGCCTGTGTCCCCATTATTTATGGCCTTATCCAGATTTCTTGTTCTAAGTTGTTTGAGGTGTGCTGCTGTCCCTTCCTACTGGAGCCAGTCCACTGCACTTACACAAGTGTCCCCCTCAGCAGGGCAGCAAGCAGGTATCACTGCAGATTTGCTTTATAGGTTCATAGGTGTGTACTAGGCTAATGGCCCTGGAGCCTTTACAAGCCTAGCCCATAGGATTACCCTGGCATTGTGCCACCCGACATTCGTTCCCATTGCCTCTATCAAGTAGAGCCACTGGAGTGATCCCCAGGGTGAATTTTCTATTTCCCATCTACTCATCAAGATTTCTCTTGAAGAGTGCTAGTGAAGTGCTCTGCTTGACATGTATGGGAAGTCTATTCCATAGCATGGGCAGTCTGTGGGTTATCAACCTGTCCCTCCAGCATGTTCTGTTGATTGTGGTAATGAGGTTGAGGTCTCTGGAGCGTGTGGTGCAGAGGGATTGGGATTTCTTTAGATTTAGCATTTCTAACAGAGCTGGGTCAGACATGGCTTTGTAAGTCAAGCAGAGACCGCCTCTATGTAGGCGATATGAGACAGAGAATAGTTGGAGTTTTTTGTCTGTCCATATAGGACAAGTGTTTACTGCTTAGGATCCTCTTTGTGAGGTACTTTTGTGGCCTCTCCAGTTGTTGCAGGTGTCTAGTGAGGTACATGTCAAATTGGTCATTGTACTCTATGACTGGCCTAATGAGGGAAGCGTAGAGGGGGAGACAATGACCTCTTTCTTCCTGAGATGTGTAATGAGAGTAATGAGATGCCACATAGAAGGCCTTTCTGACCACAGTGGCAGTGTGGTGGTCAAAAGAGAGATTGCTGTTAACCTGTGTTCCCAGATCTCCTATAATGCCTTCTGTGTTCAGTGGACTACCATCAGTGTGGTAATTCATGGAAACAGAGTTTTTCCCAAAGGGGATAATGACATATTTTTTGGCATGGAGATTAAGGCCATGGTTCTGACACCAGTCGTTTGTCTCAGTGCGGCCTTTCTGCAGAATGTCAACATCACTTGGGGACTTAATAATAGCTCCCAACTTGCAGTCGTTTGCAAACTTAGTCAGCCAGAGACCCTTCGTGTTGGCCTGGACCTCAGAGAAGTAGATAGCAAACAGGAGAGGACACAGGACCAAACCCTGTGGGACTCCACTCGTGACTGGTCAGTAGTCTGACTTGGAGTCAGTTACTTTCACACTGTGGGTTCTATCTGTGAACCAGTTTGCAACCCACTTAGTGATGTAGGGATTGTTGCCTAGCTTAGTGAGTTTTTCTATGCTTCCCAAGTGGGGATGGTTTCAAAGGCCTTGGTCAGATCAAGGTAGGCTGTATGAACCACCTTGCCTTAATCCATAGCTCTGGTGACTGACTCAAAGAAGTTGACCAGGTTGAGCAGGCATGATCTACCCTTCAAAAAAACAAACTTAGTGGGATCCAGAGTTTGGAGATTCCCTATGTCCTTGTTTATTAGGTCCTTGATGATGCGTTCCATAGCTTTGCATATCAGACTCGTCAGGCTAATTGGGTGATAGTTCCCAGGGTCTGTAGTCGCTCCTCCCTTGTGGAGAGGGATGAGTGTAGCAGTGCGCCATTCAGTAGGGACAAAGCCTGAGGTGAGGCTGTGATTGAACAGGGCACACAGGTGTGGTGCCAGTTCACTCTGTAGTTCATGTAGAACCCAGCCAGGGATATTGTCAGGTCCCATAGAAGCTGTATTCTTGGCCTTGGACAGTGCTGTTTTAACCTGTGCAGCAGTAAATACCATAAGTTCAGGTTATACTATAAGAGAGTAACTATGTAAGCATAACCAAGTCAGCAACCAGAATGCATTACAAGTTGAATATTTTACTGTGCACATTTTAAGAAATGGATAGATTGGCCTAAACTCTGGACTGATGTGTGTGCTTTTTTTTTATTCCTGGGAAATGCTATTCAGAAGTGAAGAGACATATGAGGGAACAGTTTTAATGGCACACCAAGCTGTGATTTGTTTGATGTCTATTGTCATGCATAGCTGACTAAATAGTTCACTCTACCCAAGCTGGAAATGTGAGACTGTAGCCCACTGAAGGAGGGGAGATGGGTGAAGTAACTTGGCCAGGAATTGAAACTTGCAAAACTGCTCCTTGTGAAAAGTCTTTTTTATCTCAGTAATTTGGTGACACTTTTGCAAACTTCTTTCAGAGAATGTGTAATACATCAGTAGGAACAACATTTGTAAAACTCAGTGCAGACCAGTGAGTGACACATGAGCTGCAGACTCTCAAACTTGGCAGTTATTTTAGGTGTTCCATTCTAAGTGAATGGAAGTCTAGTCTGACAACAAATGGTAGGGCTATTTATTCTCAGTCTATGCATTATGGAACAGATTTAGCTTTCCAAAGGAATCACGATGTCTGCCTCATGAGGGCAGACAAGTGTAAAAAAAATAAAGTTAGGAATGAGTCCTTAATTTGCTGCAGGCAGCTTTGGGAGGTGCAGTAAATCATGGCAAGATAAAAAATATATGTTTTTTCATTGTTTGCCGTAGTGGTCCTTTAAAGATTGTTTGCAGCTTCTATTATTTTGTAAAAAGTTAAATCCAGAAAAAAGTTATATAAGCATGTATAATCCTGTAACAGTATTAAACTCACTCCATTGTACGCCAGAATCAGTTGTTGAAAGTAGCGCATTATGTGGCTGATTTGAATCCAATGATCTTGTAATTTAGTTTAAACTGTGACATCATTAAAAGCAATCCATTAAACTTCAGGAGCAGTCATAGACCACATTGTGACAGTATCGAGTTTAACCTTGTGTGCTACAGAATAAGCTGTAAAAAATGTAAAATCTACTCTGGAAGTATTGCACTGAATTCACCGGATTTGAATAAGCAAGTTACAGCATTCTGTGACCATTTAAGACTGAACCCAATATGGGACATGTTAGAGTGGAAATTGGAGCATTCCAAGACAGGTACAAAATGAATTGTAATAGCCTTCAGCTGCATAAAGTACGGCAAACTGTGACTGTATTTAACCGAGTCCATTGTGCTTCACTTCCAGGTTTACAAACCAGCACAAAGGATTACTGCCTAAGTATCTGTTTGCCATCTGCCTCATACTTTCTTATTTTATTGACCACATATAGTTAATGCCCAAGCATATTTGTACTGTAATTCAACATTCAACCACTCAGCACTAAAAGAGAGTAGTGTGTAAAATTGAACATGGAAGCTAGAGATGATAGACATCAAACGGTGGTGAAAGCTGCTCTCTAAAGCTAAAAACACAGCATCAATGGGACCGGATGGTGTCCCCGGCTGTGTGATAAATAGTGATGTGAAGTTGTCCTATCTCACCTTCATTCTTATTGGTTGGGTTCAGAACCGATCTTCAGTTCTGAATCGGCTGTATACTAAAGCTGGAAGTCTTTCACTGGCTCGTGGCTGTATCCCTATCCCATCATGCTCTAGCAAAGCTCCCCAGATCTAGTTTGCCGCTAAACAGATCGGTTGTTTCCATTTTGGCTCAGGTTAAGTGACAAAACCTTTACTCCTTATTTGAGAAATTTCTTCTTCATTATTGTAAATTTAGCAGTTGGTGTTTTCTTACCTTTCTAGTTAGTTTAGAAAAGTTTGTTGCTGTGTTTTTTCCTTCAGGCCGTCGTTTTATCGTTAGGCCTTTGTTCCTTTCCTATTCTGGTTTAAATTTCTGTCCTATAAGCCCATTTTAGTTAGAGGGCTTTTCTGCTGTTGTTATTGTTAATATTTTGAAGTTGATAAATAGTTTAATTCTACTGTTTAAAAAAAAAAAGTGTCAGCCCGTTTAAGGTAGAGGGCTGCCACTGTCTGTTTTAGTTAGAGAGCTACCTTATTTCTTCCCCTTTATTTATAGAGTGGCTTCGTTTAACTTAGATAACTGCTCTTGTTTGTTGAAGTTTTTTCTCTTTAACAAAAATAAATAGATAATACATATAGTATACCTTTTCATAGTGTGTTTTGACTACCTGGTGTTTTAAATTTGTTGTTGCTGTTAATTTGCTCTAGTTGTGGTGGACTGTGATTTTTCAATATGTCCAAGGAGCATAAAGAAACTATGCCATCTGGCTTCAAAAAATGTGGTAAATGCAGTCAAAAGATGTCTTTAACAGATGCCCATACTGTTTGTGTCTACTGCCTGGGAGCAGTGCATTTACAGGAGCCATGTTCAGTATGCCTTACTTTCAGCTCCAGAGTACTGCTTGAAAGAAAAAAATAAGTTGATAGTGAGAGGCTTGTTGAAGTCTCCCCTTCCAAGAAGCTATAGAAGAAGGTCTGGGCACTTCAAAATCAGCAAAATCACCATCTGCAAAATCTCACAAATCCACCAAGAGATCATCTCCCTCTTCAGGGCAACCGGAGCCAGTGAAAAAGTTTAGTAAAGTGGTATCCCCAGCTCCGAAGCCTAATGGACCTGTAAAATCTCCTACATCGGCACCAGCTGTTTCGGTGCCAATGGAGTTTGAACTGCGGAGCCGGTCCCCAGAATTGGAACTAGTTGCTCCTGTTCTAAGGTCCCAATTCTGCAAACAATTAGATCTTCTACTCTTTCCTCCAAGTCCTCCAGGAGTCTTTCAGACAATGATGTGGATTGGGTGATGCGTAGACTTCTAAGGACACCGACACTGGCCAAACTCCTCTCGGCTTCAACCCAGTGGGAATCGGAGCCGGCCAAGACTTATCCGTTGACATCGATTCCTCCTCTAAGCTGTCCCAGAACCTCGGAGCTGGAATGCTTGGAACTGATTTTTGTGGAACCATCGATGCCGAGAACCATCCTGGGATCTTTGGACCCAATGTCTGCTCCAATATCCTTGGTTCCGTCTGAGTAGTCTTAAAGCCGACACTGTCCGGTCGGGTCCAGAGAGGGGAGTCGGATCAGACATTTGTCTGATCCGAACTTACCTCTCAGGGCTTCAGCACAGATGAGCTTGGCTCCTCCAATAGATTCAGAGCCAACCCCCTTGGTTCTGGGAATCTCTTCTGGCTCTTCAGAGCTGGAGGTATCGTTGGATCAGGGGAGGGGGGGAGCTTTCAAGCTGATGAGGAGAGTGCTGTCTCCTTAGACAGCTCCACTTAAGGGTTCTGACATTCCTCACCCTAAGGCACTGGAATCCATCTATGCACCACACCATCCACAAACCAGTGGAGACTCTAGACCTCAGGGTACCCCATCGAGTGAACCCCTCTCTTCTGAAGCCTCTCCATGAATACCCTTCTGAGGAGGTCCCTCGTAAGAGTCACTGCAAGAGGAAGCATTTAGACTCCCCAGAGGATTCGGTCACCTCTGACACAGACCTCGATAAGTCAGAAGGGTCCCCATGGTCGCCCTCTGAGGATGTCTCCTTTGCAAACATCCTAGAAATCCTTAAGCAGACAGGTGGCTGGAAACCCATTAACCCTTCTGATGAGGAGTCTGTTTATCTGAAGACCTTTTGGTCTCACCTTTCAACCACTTGGGTGTCTCCGCCTTTCTATGAGCTTATGGAACTAGTTAGTCGAAAGGCATGGGAGTCTCCAGACACAGTGGAACCTGTCCCTCGGAGGCCAAATAAGTTAATCACAGCCCCTTCTGATAAAGATTTCCTGACTAAGGGTGTCCCTGTAGATGCTGTGGTGGTGGCAGCAGCCACCAAAAAGGAACTTTCTGAAACATCCTTGTCTGTCCTTCTGCCGAACAAAGAGTCTCGCACGATGGACAGATACGGGAAGCGCATGTTTTCTTCAGTGACTTTTGCACTCAGATTGCTGAATTATCGGACTCATTTTACAAGTCTACAAAGAGATCTCTTAAAGGAGATAGGAGATACTCTCCAAGGTACAGTAGCTGTAGGAGTATCAGATAAGGTTTCCTCTCGGCTCTCCACCTTAAACTCTGTGGTCAACTCCTCCATGAGGCTCATTTCTTATGCAGCAGATGGCACGAGCAGAGCAGCGGGTTCAGGAATTTCCCTAAGGAGACATTCCTGGATGCTCTTGTGTGACTTTGCGGAACCTTTTAAATCTTCCTTTATTAATGCCCCTTTCAATGGCTCATCCTTGTTCAGGCTGAAAGTCAAGGACACACTAACCTAGTGTGAACAAGAAGAGAAAACTCTCTCTGCTGTAGGAGTCCATTTTCCATACCTTTTAGACCTTATCCAAAAGGCCAAAAGGGAGGAAAGATGTGGTTCAGAAAATCCCAGAGAGTTTTTCAGGGCACACGTGCTGACTCTTCCCCACAGGGATGGAGGGAGAAGTACGAATGGAAGACTCCGTCCACTTGGCAGAGGTGGGCTGCAGAATTGGGGCAACAGGGATTCTTTCTGCAGTAGGCCCTTTTAGCGCTGCTGAAGGGAGGCCCATCTGTCCATCTCTGGAGGCAGACGGGGGTTGATTATCTTTGTACCTAGAAGCCTGGCTGGAAATAATAAAAGACAAGTGGGTACAAAGTATCATATCCAGAGGCTACTCCATACCCTTTTCCCTTTCTGTCCCAGACATAAAGAACACCCCAGATGTTCCACCCAGTCAGAGGGATCAGACAACTCTAGAAATTCAAAAGTTGTTGGACAAAAGAGTCATCCAAAGAGTCCCCACAGACCAGATAGGATCCAGAACTTAAGATTATTTTTAGTACCAAAAAGAACAGGGGACTGGAGGCCCATTTTGGATCTCTACAAATTAAACGAATCAGTAAAAAAGACCAAGTTCCGGATAGCAGCACTGCAGTCGATTCTTCCCTTTCTGGGAAAAGACAATTGGATGTCATCTGTAGACCTCCAGGATGTGTACTACCACATAAAGGCAGACAGACCATCCAGTAGTCATCTATGCTTTCGGCTGGGAGCCAGTCATTACCAATCTCGATGTGATAACTGTTGGCATCTAGATACTGCTGAGCAGGGATGCCCAAGAGAAAAGAAAAAAAAAAGGAAGGAAGGCACAGACTATATGATAAGTGTTGGCATCTAGATACTGCTGAGCAGGGCTGCCCAAGAGAAAAGAGAAAGAAAAAAAAATAAAGGAAGGACGGCACAGGTTTAAATGATGATGCATTTAAGCATTTTTCAACATTCAAACCATGCGGGATGGAAATTTGAATCATTCATTTAGCAAGCTGTACACTTGCCTTGAATCCTGAAAGATCAAGAGTATGGATTCTATTCTGCTACCAGGAGCTTGGATTCATTTTCCTGTTATGATGCTGCAAGGCAGAATGGGGGTTGTTGTACTCTTGAGGTGTTGACCAGGGTTTTGTCTGCCTGAGCTGGTGGTAACACAGTTGAATGTTAAAAGTCCCACTCCACTTACTGGAAATTGCAAAATATGATATTATTCAATCACCTAAAACTGCAAACCATATTGCTCGTACTTACTCTTTTACAACAAACAACATTAGACTTTTAACACACATTACACACACTACCATAACCCCCAAAACCTTCATTTTATAGCATCCATTCCCTGTGCAGGCAACTTCAACCCCTCAAGCACACTATCCACTGACATCTTTTCGACCACTGGAACCCCACACATCCAGCACCTGACTTAATTTACTGAGATGCAACCCCTTTATCTATCTACCTTTGTGCAAGTTTTTTTGCTAAAAAATGCAGACCCCCCCCCTGTAGATCAGAGTGTTTTTATGTACCTTTAAGAAGCATTTCCAGATGTAGCATTTGCATATAAATAGTGAGCCTGCACAAGCAGCAGTGCCGTTTTGGGAGAACAGCCAGAGTGGTAACATGTATGAGTGTAGTAGTCAGTCTTTTTATAAGTTTAAGTTGCAAAGCCTCATTTCTGATGTGTTTGAGTGTATTAAAGCTGCGTGAAATGAACCCACGAATGTTCGCCTGTTTTATCCTGACCTGGCGAGCGACTTATTGTCAGAAGCGGGATTAAAAGATCAACTTCTTCAAGCCATGAGTTGCAGAGTTGAAGGTGAAGGCAGATTGAGCTGGTTGAGTGAAACGGAGCTCAGACAAACAAAAAAGGGCCAGAAATGAGCTAAAGGTAAAGAAAACTGCACAAATTATTTATTTGGCAAAGAAAATGAAATAGCGCATTTATAAGGCATAAAACACATTATTAATCAAACGAGTAGCACAAAACGTATTATTAATCAAACAAAGGGCACAGAACCGCATTATTAATTAAACAAAATGTTTGAAACCACAATATTTAATAAAACTAGCAGAGATATTCATACGGTGCTCAGAATTGTCTGTGGCGTGCATTTTATAGTAAAACAGGCACAAGAAAAGTATAATGAGCATGATAAGAGATTAAAAGGGCATAACAAGTACCATAAAAAGACAAAAATAAGCTTATAAAGCAATGCAACTGCATATGTTTTAGTAAAAGACTGTGTTTGGCACGAACTACTATTTTGCATTGATTGTAGCCATTCAAATCTTAGCTAGAGTTGTTTGAAGTATCTCAGAGTGTGCAAAGTGTTTGCAGAGTGTGTACTTTATTACGGTGCAATTATTTCAAGGAGTTTACTGTGTGCAAAGTAGAATTATATTGCAAAGTGCAGTGAACGTACAGCCATTTCAAAAAGATGTTCTTTGTGTTTTACTGTTGCAGTCATCACACTTGGGTTATCCCACCAGGGGTAGCCCTCAGTCGGCCCAAATACCAGAGGATTAGTATTTCAGCTGTTGCTCCAGGACTGACATCAGGTCGTCAGTGGTATAAAATCAGGCAGCTGACGCCATTACATCAGTCTTTCTTCCCAAGGAGCCTGAAGCAGAAGTAGTTCTCATGAGTGCCAGTTGACCGCTACCTGAGTTTTCGTTTCCAAATTGAAGTTAAAGTCTTCTAAAGCTAAGTATTCCATTGGGGATCCTTTTTTCTTGCTCTAACCAATGTCAGAAAAAAATTTAATAATTGTCTCACCTGTGGAAAGCAAATACCACACCAAGATTTCCATTCCTACTGCGTCACCTGTTTAGGCCCAGGCCAGGATGTCCCTTGCTGTCGGTTTTGTGCTTTGTTCAACACCAGTACTATACATCGGCGGGCCCTTATTGCAACTAAATATTTTCGATCTCGTTCTCCGTATTCCGAAATGGCTTCGGTAAGCCGTCCGACTACCGAACTTCTGAAAAAACGTAAGGATAAAGACAGAGACAGACCACACAGGTCCAAAACTGCCGACGACGCTTCTGTTCAGCTAGTCGCCAGTTCGCCGGTCCTCAGTGAAGAGCTTTTGCAGCCGCTGATGCCCACTTCTGTGGATTCGCAGGCATCTACCGAGACCCATTCGCAGTCCGGTATGCCACGAGACTCTTCTTTGACTAAGGATCCTGCGGATGTCTCTACCTTGGATGGGTCCGGAGCCGCTGAGCAGGCACCGGCTTCTGAGAAAGTTCTTTGCACTACCGATACTCGACACAAACCGACAACTTCTTTCGTGCCTTCAGTTCTTTCTAAAACTACTGAGTTTCTAAGGTCCAAGTTACGAACTATGCCTAAAAAACAGACAACCCAAACTCAAGCACCTGCTTCCATGCCTCAATCTCAAATGCTTAAAGTGGCGGAAGACCTTACCATGCTTATTAGGGGAAGCCAGCCAACCCCTTCCAAAAGAAAGAGATTTGTCCCCAGCAATTTTATCTGACCAGGAGTCCAATGACTCTCAGGTTTCTGAATATAAAGATATGCAACCCCTGTCTGCCTATGAGGATTCATTTGCAGAGAAATCCATTCTTTCTGCCTCTCTTCCAGAGGATTTTTCATTTGGTGAAACCCTACGTACTTTAAGGGAGTATTTCCAATGGGAGTGTCAGGACTATCCTCAGTCCAAAAAGCGACTCAGGGAATTCTTAGATTTACCACAGCACAGACCTTTAGCCATTCCTCCTGTCCTGCATGTTGTGGATGATGTCTTTATGGAGTCCAGTTTAACTCCTGACACTCTTCCACCTGCTCCCAGGACGCCTGACCGGTATTACAGAGTCTGTGACTCGCACAAATTTCTTTTCAAAAGTCCTACTGCGGACCCAGAGGTCATCTTCCAAGGACCTAAAGAAATAAAAGCAACCACAGCTAAGAATCCCACCCCCTCGGACAGCTTTAGACAGATGGGATAAGAGTCTATACCTCTGCAACTCTTGCCATTAGAGCACTAAATTGTCAGTTCCACATGCTGAAATACCAGTAACATGCATTGGAACTCCTTAAACAAAAAATATCTACCTTTCCAGCTTGTGCAGAAAATAAAGACTTACAGGAGCTTATGCATTCTGCAAGCCAAGTTACTAAACACACCTTGCAATGTGGCTTTGACGCCCCAGATGCATCCTGCAGGGCAGCAGTCACAGGCTCTGTACTTAGAAGACATGTTTGGCTTATGGAACAGATCTTGCCAGACAGTGTCAAATCAAAACTGTTGGATGCACCATTGAACAAAGACAATTTGTTTGGCACCAAGGCAGAAGAGGTCTTAAAAAAGATGGAAGAAAAAGCTAAATCTATGCAGACCATTAAATACTTCTTACAGGTCCAGGAGGCATTGCCCGTCCAAGCACTGGTCCTTTCTGGCTCCCTCAAGGCCAGTTCAGACAAGACCCAGGGGTAGCAACCCCCCCCAGGCAACAGTCCCAGAGAATGCAGAGATCTAAGCAGTGGAGATGTCCTTCAAGAATGCAACTGCAGTCATAACATATGGGTTGTCCTGCCTCAGGCAGCCCTCGGTCGGCTGGATTCCAAAGTCTGGGTCCGACGTCGGCTGATGTCGCATTTCTCTCCGACGTCAGTGCGGCTGGAGTATATAAGCATCAGCCGACGCCATCTTCTTCAGTCTTTCTTGCCGCGCGGTGCCCGAAGCAGAAGCAGTTCGCAAGTGCCGGTCGGTCAGCTCCTGTATTCTTCGAAACCGAAGACATCAAAAAAGCTAAGTACCCCGTTGGGACCTTTTCTTGCCTCAGCCGATGTCAGAATTAACTGAAAAAGTAAATAATTGTTTGTCTTGTGGTAAACAAATACCTCATAAGGATTTCCATTCTTACTGCCTCCCTTGCCTTGGCCCAGACCATGACGTCTCGGCCTGTGCCGCCTGTACTCACTTCAATAATCGCACTCTCAGGCGCCGGGCGGAGTTCGCTGAAGACTTTTTTGGCGAAAAGTTTGCTTACATTATGCTGTCGGAACAACCGACTACACATACTTCTAAAAAACGGAAACACCGGGACCAACCTCCTCGGCCCGCGACTTCCTCCGACTTCATGCCAAAACTTACCACGAGTGCCCCGGTTCCCTCTGAGGCAGTTATTCCACTGCTTGGAACTGAAGACACTGCACTACCGATACCTCCGACACCGGAGGCCACACCAACGCCAATTATTGATTTTCCTCCGGATACTGCAACCGAGGAAATGCCCGAGACCATTGCTGTGGATAAGGTTACCCCTGCACGTGGGGCTGCTAGGCCTCCCATGTCTATGTCTATCAAGGCCTACACACGTGCTAAGGCAGCAAGCCAGGTCAAGCATCACTCAGCTAAAACCTTGCCTCAGCCTAACCTTGAAGCTCAAATTATGTCCTTGGCCGCAGATCTAATTTCTATGATCAGAGGCTCCCAGGCCCATCCTGAGAGAGGATCCCAGCCTCCTCCTGATAAGAGGCCCAGGGTTGAACCATCTGACCCCCTTTCTTCAGATGAAGATTCTGGAGACTCTGTGCTTTCCAAATCCCAGGAACCCCCTTTTCAGACTTTCGAGGATTCGGATGCAGAGGACTCCATTCCTTCGGCCTCTCCTCCTGAGGATATTTCTTTTGGGGAAGTTCTGCATTCCATGAGGGAGCATTTCCAGTGGCAAGGTCAGGAATTTTCTGATTCCAGGAAGCGCCTTCGGACTTTCCTTAAAAAGCCACAACACAGACCCTTAGCTATTTCTCCTGTGCTTGATGTGTTGGATGACCTTTACTCTGACTCCAGTGCTACCCCTGATTCTCTGCCCCCGGCTCCTGTCAAGCCTGACAGATATTATAGGGTCCCTGAAACCCATTCTCATTTCTTTAGGGCCCATGCTGTAGACTTAGAAACTATTTCCCAGGGGCCTAAGGGGATTTCTGCTACCACTTCCAAAAATCCTTTGCCTTCCGACAGAGAGGCAAGGTCCTTAGAGAGATGGGGGAAGAAGGTTTACACTTCTACTACCTTAACTATGAGAGCTCTCAATTGTCTGTTTCATATGTTTCAATACCAGGATTCCCTGCTGGATGATTTACAGAAAAAATTGGCCTCTCCTGACCCTTTAGATAGGAAGTCTTTGCAGGAGGCTGTCCATAACTCTCAGCAGGTTAGTAATCATTTTCTGCAGTGTGGATATGATGCATTGGAAGCTTCATGTAGGGCAGCTATGACAGGAGCGGTCATTCGTAGACATGCATGGTTAAAAGAGCAACCCTTACCGGATCATGTTAAGGCAAAACTACTGGATGCTCCCTTGGAAAAGAACAAACTTTTTGGTGATATGCTAAAGATGTGTTAAAGACCATTGAAGAAAAAGCCAAGTCAGTTCAGACAGTCAAAGATTTTCTCCAGGTTCAGCCCCCCAGGTTCAGCAGGAACTGGCCTTCTAAAAAATGGTCATTCCCAAATCAAGAAAAATTTCAGAGGGGCAAGAACAGGCATGCCTGTGGCAGAGGGCAATATAGAGGATCCTACAGGGGATGCCAATGGCAACCAACAAACCAAAGAGGTGACACAGGGGTTTCCCCTGTCACTCAGGGACAATCTCAATGACTTGACTCTAACTTCTCCGACCAAGGAGCAAGAACAAGCCCCTTTGGGAGGAAAGTTATCTCTGTTCTCAGAAAATTGGCACAAACTGATAAAAGACAAATGGATATTGGACATTATAGATCATGGTTACAGGTTTTATTTTCATACCTTACCAAGAAAGCAAGGCATGCCAAACCTTCCACAAAATCAAAAGGCAGAGGCTATCAAGCAAATTTCTCTGCTGGCTCAGATCAAGGCAATAGAAAAAGTGCCTCAACAAGAACAAGGTCAGGGGTTTTACTCAAGACTGTTCCTTGTTCCAAGAAAACAAAATCAATGGAGACCGATACTGGACTTGTCCGCTTTAAACACTTTTCTCATACTACCAAAGTTCAAAATGCTGACCTTACAGCAGCTCCTTCCCATGCTGGGCAAGGGGTCTTGGCTGATTACTCTGGACCTCAAGGAGGCATACCTGCATGTCCTTATCAGACACAGCTGCAGAAGATACCTCAGATTTCTTGCAGGGCCAGAGCATTATCAATTCTCAGCATTGCCTTTTGGCTTATCTACTGCGCCCAGAGTATTCATGAAATGCCTGGCATCAGTAATTGCTCATTGCAGACTCGAGGGGATTCAAATCTACCCCTACCTGGACGATTGCCTCATACAAGAGGACAACGAACTAACCTTGACAAAAAACTTGAATTATGTCATACACTTGCTACAGGCTTTGGGATACACAGTCAACTTTCAAAAGTCAAGACTTCTACCATCCCAGCAAATAACTTTCTAAGGAGCCAAACTAGACACAGCCTCTCAAATGGCCTACTTGACAGAAGACAAGCAAGAGCAGTTAACTCATTACTTCAAAAGTTTAGCAAAACTCTCCCAGATGACTGCAAGGAGATTGGCCCTGGGGTTCATGGCATCTTGCATTCTTCTGGTCCCACTAGCAAGACTACACATGAGAAAACTTCAATGGTATCTAAAGAGCTTATGGTCTCAGCACAACAACAACCTAGAAGCAATTATCCCACTCATTCCATGTCTTCAAAAGGAATTTCTATGGTGGGCCTCAGCAAGTCAGTCAAATACAGGCATGCCGTTCAAAAAACCTCAGACAACACAGTCCATTACCACAGACGCCTCAGACCATGGATGGGGGGCGCACATGGAAGGCAGATGTATTCAAGGAAATGGAATCCAAAGGAAGAACATCTGCATATCAGCCAAAAAGAGATGCTGGCAGTAATGCATGCCATCGAGGCCTTTGGACATCAACTTCATCAAGGCCACCTTCTAATAAGGACAGACAACACCACTGTGATGTGGTACATAAACAAGCAGGGAGGTACTCACTCTTACCCACTTTGCAGGCTAACAATGAATCTTTGGGAAAAATCACTGAGTCTGAACATACAGCTACAGTCCCAATTTGTTCCAGGCAGAGACAATGTTCTGGCGGACAGTCTCTAAGCAGGAATTTCCTAGACCCACACGAATGGAGGTTACATCCAGACATCTTTGCACAACTAACCTCGGCATGGGGCAGGCCAGACGTAGACCTATTTGCCTCCCAGCTCAATCAACTACAAAAGTTCTGTTCAAGGACAAATCATCCACAAGCATGGAAGATAGATGCTCTCTCATTCAACTGGAGCTCCCTAGTCATCTATGCATTTCCACCTCTGCCACTGATGACCACAGTGTTACTAAAAATCAAAGCAGAGCAGCCAAAGGGAATCCTAATAGCTCCAAACTGGCCAAGACAACACTGGTACCCACTACTACGGAGCATATGTCACAAAAAACCGTGGGCCCTTCCCAAATGGCCTCAACTGTTGACTCAACACAACTTCAGGACAGCTCATCCCAACCTCCAGACTCTACAGCTAACAGCTTGGAAGATCACATAAATAACCTCAATTTATCTCTCTCCAAGGAAGTTCAGCGGATACTAACAGAAGCCCGCAGACCATCCACCAGAAGGGCTTACTCAGCCAAATGGAAGCGTTTCAGCATTTGGAATACCAACAAGGGTCAAGATGCATCAGTACTGAGCATCCCACTCATTCTGGAGTACTTGGCAGAATTGCTAAATAAGGGACTTTCATACTCTTCCATAAAAATACATGCTTCAGCTATCTCAGCTAAATACAACACTGACCCACCTGTGTTCTCACATTCTTTGCTAAGGCAATTTCTTAGAGGGATCAAGAATATAAAACCTCCAAGAAAGGCACCAGTACCAGCTTGGGATCTCAATTTTGTGTTAGAAAAATTGACTCTACCTCCTTCGAGCCAGCAGCTTCAGCGGATTTACAATTTCTGTCCTGGAAGACAGCTTTCCTGCTGGCCATTACCTCAGCTAGAAGGGTTTCAGAATTACAGGCACTAATGGCAATACCACCCTTCATAATCTTCCACCGAGACAGGGTCTCCTTACGAACCAATCCTTCCTTTCTGCCAAAAGTGGTATCTAGGGTCTCTCTAAGTCAGGCAATTCACCTGCCTACTTTCTTCCCCAATCCTGAAAACAAAGGGGAAAGACTGTTGCATACCTTGGACATACATAGACAACTTCGCTACTATCTAGACAGAACCAAGATCAGTAGGAAGACCGATCAGCTATTTGTAGCTTACGCTCCTGGAGTACAGGGAAAAGCAATTTCCAAACAGACAATTTCAAAATGGATTGGACATTGCATCAGATATTGTTATTCCTTCCATGGAAAGAGTGTGCCAGCCAATATCAGACCACACTCTACCAGAGCTACAGCCACCTCCACAGCCTTCTTAAGAGGGGTGCCCACAAAGGATATTCTAGAAGCTGCTGCATGGAGCTCCGTGCATACATTTTCCAAACACTACAACCTCCCTTTATTTTCCAGATCCAGAGCAGGCTTTGCTTCGGCAGTCCTGCAGGGATTGCTAGCTACACCATCCTTTTCCTAGAGCATACCACCTCCCCCAGCTAAGCTATGGTATTCAACCCATATGTTATGACTGCAGTTGCATTCTTGAAGGACATAGTACAGTTTTGTACCTACCATAAATGTAGATGTCCGATAGATATGCAACTGCAGTCGGGTTTTCCCTCCCTCCTTCCCCTCTATGCCTTGGGTCCACTCCTCTCCCTGTTATTCTTAGCTGGGGATATCTGTTATGGTGTATCTGTTTATTGCTTACTTATTTGTCTGGAAACCTATTTTTGTTTCACAAATTTGATTTTAGCCTTCCTTGGAGGGCACCTGGCATCTGGGGCAAGAAACACTGAAGAAGATGGCGTCGGCTGATGCTTATATACTCCAGCCGCACTGACGTCGGAGAGAAATGCGACATCAGCTGACGTCGGACCCAGACTTTGGAATCCGGCCGACCGAGGGCTGCCTGAGGCAGGACAACCCATATGTTATGACTGCAGTTGCATATCTATCGGACATCTACATTTATGGTAGGTACAAAACTGTACTTTCTTCCACTTCAGAAACAGGGAGTGCTAAGCCACCCCCTTATGGAAAGAACTCACAATGACTTTACAACTCCACCCCTTACCTCTTCCCACCTGCTTGTGCCCCTAGGAGGAAAACATTCCTCCCATGCAAAAAACTGGGCTTCTATCACCGACGACCGATGAGTCCTCAACATGGTGATGAAGGGATACAAATTTTATTTCCACACTCTGCCAACCCCAAAAGGGTTCCCAGATCTTCCTCCAAACCAGTGGGCAGAGGCCCAAAACCAAGTCCATTCCCTGCTCTCCATGAGGGCAATACAGCCTGTTCCTGCAGACCAGATAGCCAAGGTTTCTATTCCAGGCTTTTCCTGATACCCAGAAAAGAGGGCACCTGGCAAGCAATCTTCGATCTATCAATTCTAAACACCTTCATGGTGATACCAAAATTCAAAATGCTTACCCTCCAGCAGCATCCAAGGATGCTTGGTTAGCCACCCTAGACCTAAAAGTGGCCTTTCTACACATCCCAATCAGGGATTCCTGCAGGAAATATCTATGTTTCAGGGCAGGATCTATGCACTTTCAGTTCTCTGCACTTCCCTTTTGTTTATCCACTGCTCCCAGAGTTTTCACAAAATCCCTGGCTCCAGCCATTGCTTTTCGCAGACAAAGGAATATTCAAATTTACCCCTACTTAGGTGACTGCCTGATTCAGGCAGACAGTCAGGAAAAGCTGTTACAGCACCTGACCTTTGTACAGAACCTACTGACCTCCCTGGGGTATTCTATAAATGAAAAGAAATCCAAACTAGTACCCACTCAAAAAAGTTGTATTCCTGGGAGCAAGTCTGGGCACAGCATCCCAGATGGTATTCCGTACTCCAGAAAAACAAGCCTATCTGATGAGCTACTTCTCTCAACTAGCCACCAGAACCAAGTTATCCGCAAGGAAAATCCTGCAAGCTCTAGGGTTCATGGCATCCTGCATTCTACTCATTCCATATGCCAAACTACGTATGAGGAAACTTCAGTGGTACCTAAAAAGCCTTTGGTGTCAACACTCTCAGGACATGGAAACTATCATACCGATGATACCCTGTCTGAGGAAAGATTTTCTTTGGTGTGCAGCAGCATGCAACCACAACAAAGGTCTTCCTTTCTCACAACCCCACGCGCCCAGACCCTAACCACTGACGCATCAGATTATGCCTGGGGTGCACACATAGACGGCAGGTGCATTCAGGGCCATTGGAGCCCAAATCAAATACATCTGCACATCAGCCAAAAAGAGATGCTAGCTGTTCAGCATGCTCTAACAGCTTTCAGACCCCTACTCTCCCCGAGGCCTCTACTGATCAAAACAGACAACACCACAGTGATGTGGTACATCAACAAGCAGGGAGGAGCTCACTCTTACCCCCTCTGCAGGCTCGCCATGACCCTTTGGCACACGGCTTCAACCATGCAGATTCACCTGCAAGAGTAATTCCTGCCAGGATCCCAAAATTCTCTGGCAGACAACTTAAGCAGAAACCACCTAGAACCACAGGGGTGGCAGCTAGACCACAGCACCTTCAACCTTGTAACCCAGAAATGGGGCACCCTGAAGGTGGACCTCTTTGCCTCCCATTGCAATCACCAGCTCAGCAAATTCTGCACCAGGGAACCTCACAGCAAGGCCTGGAAAGTGGATGACCTAGCCTTCCAATGGCTAAACCTCTCTATCTATGCATTTCCCTCTCTACCTCTACTTTCAAGAGTACTATTCAAAATAAGGGAGGAAAAACCAAGAGCAGTCTTGATTGCCCCAGACTGGCCATGGCAGCACTGGTACCCACTGCTACGCAGTCTGTCTTCCCTGCCACTATGGGACCTACCTCAGATCCCAACTCTCCTGACCCAGCAGAATGGAGAATTCATGCATCCACAACTGCAGACTCTGAACCTGGCAGCTCGGCTTATTCCCTGACTTCTCCTCCAGTTGCCAGTCTAAGCAAGCAAGCAAGTCCTGGATGTTATACGTGAGGCCAGACACCCCAGAACTATAAAATCCTATGCTGACAAATGGAAAAGGTATTGCACCTGGATCCAGGCTAAAGGAGCTTAAACAGCACAGCCCTCCCTACCTCTCATCCTGGATTACCTAGCAGACCTACTACACAGGGGCCTATCCTTCTCTTCTATTAAAATTCATGCCTCTGCCATCTCTGCTCATTACAGCACAAAGCCATCTCTCTTTTCTCAACCTTTCGTCGAACAGTTCCTAAGAGGGGCAAACAATTTAAGGCCACCCAGAAGAGCTCCTACCTCAGCTTGGGACTTTAACTTTGTGTTGGAAAAGCTCACACTACCCCCCCCCCCCCTTTGAGCCTGCAGCTTCAGCAGAATTAAAGTTCCTCTCTTGGAAAACAGCCTTGCTTCTGGCCATCACTTCAGCTTAGAGTTTCAGAGCTACAAGTACTCATGTTGGCAGAGCCCTTCATCATTTTTCATGCTGACAGGGTTTCCCTCAGGACCAACCCAACTTTCATGCCTAAAGTGGTGTCCAGTGTGGCTCTCAACCAATCAGTTAATTTGTCCACCTTTTTCCGTAACCCACAAAACAATGGTGAAAGGATTCTGCATTCTTTAGATGTGCACAGACAGCTCAAATTCTACCTGGATAGGACTAAATCTTTTAGGAAGACTGACCAATTGCTAGTCGGCTTTGCAGCAGGGGCTGAGAGCAAGGCCATATCCAAACAAACATCTCCAAATGGCTAGCACACTGCATCCATTTCTGCTACAAATACCATGGGAAACCACCCCCTAACGGGTCAGACCGCATTCCACCAGGGCAACCTCCACCTCTGCAGCTTTTCTCAGAGGGGTCCCTACCAGGGACATCCTGGAGGCTGCAACCTGGAATTCTGTTCATACCTTTACCAAGCATTACCACCTGCTTATCTTTTCCAAATCCAGGGCAGGCTTTGCAACCACAGTCTTGCAGGGCATCCTAGTCAGCCCCCAGTCTTCTTGACTGCCTCCACCCTTTTCTTCAGCTTTGGGAATCAACCCAAGTGTGATGACTGCAGCAGTGAAACACGAAGAACATAATACAGTTGTGTAACACGTACCACAAGCTAGACAAGCCACGCTGCTTCGCAAGGGACGGCTTGCACCTGTCACCCCTGGGCTTCCGGATATTGGCAAAGGCTCTTGCCACCCCTATAGTGCCTTTTTTAGGCAAGGCTCAAATTCTAAACCTACCACCCTAGAACACAAAAAAGGAAAAAAACTAAGGGTAATGCTGCTCAATGCCAGAAGTCTCAACCTCAAGATGCACACACTCGAGGCCCTTCTCAGTATGGAGAACATCGATGTCTGTGCTGTGACTGAAACCTGGTTCAAGGCTCCTGAGAGCACCCCAGCACTATCAGGTTTTACCTCATACCATGCGTTCCGGCCCCAAAATCCAGACTACACCAAGAAAGGAGGGGGGGGGGTGTCCATATTCATCAAGGACACCTATACCTCAAGGTTGGTGGCAACGCACGATGCATCGGAGACCATCCAGGTGCAATTAACCATAGGCAAAACTGCTCTGCAATTTGTAGCATGTTACAGGCCACCCTCTCAAACTCAGGAAACTCACATAGCCTTCCTGAAAACACTGGAGGGGATAAATGTATCTCCAAACACCATCATACTAGGTGACTTCAACTACTCTAATATAGACTGGGATCACTACTCAAGCCCAAACACTCTAGCCCAAAGATTCCTGGAGTTCATAAACTCAAATGCCATGGAACAACTAGTCACCATCCCCACAAGAGGTGAAAACATACTTGACCTCATCATCACGAACATGGGATCATAAATGTTCAACACCGGAAGTATACCCCTCACTGGTGAGATCAGATCATAAACTAATCTCACTGGAGGTCCTCATCCCGCCCCCACCTGAGATAAAAAAGACCACAGTGAAGAACTTCTCAAAAGCCGACTTCACACTTCTAAAGACTAGTGTGTTCTGCTTTAAGGCCCCCGAGCCGGCGGTAAACATTACCCAAGCCGCTGAATCACTTACAAACGCCTTCTACCAGCACCTACAGGACTGCATGGATCAGGCAATCCCAAACAAAACAAAGACTCTTTGTACCAAAGGCAAGCGTCCAGTCTGGTGGACCCCAGCCATAAACAAGTTCTACAACAAAAGGAGGAAGCTACTACAAGATAGAGCAAAATCCTTAAAAGGTAAGACACCTTTGATCACTATAAATAAAAAACTAAGAGCTCTCATAAAATCATCCAAGGCAAATTTTGAGAGAAAAATCGCTAAGGACTCAAAAGACAATCATAAGGCCTTCTTTAGCTATGTTAGAAACCTGGGAGGAAACTCCCAGATATGCTCAGAATTAGTTCAAAATGATGTGAAAATTACTGAACCTACAGACATTGCCAATATACTGGCTGACAGGTTCAGCGCAAACTCCTCCCCCCCCAAAAGGAGAGATATCTATACCAGAGGATTGTAGCCCCCCAAACATCTCTAATGCCCAGGTGAGAACTGCTCTCTCTAAGTTGAAAAACACAGCATCCATGGGACCGGATAGTGTCCCCAGCTGTGTGCTCCACGAACTCAACGAGGAATTAAACCTGCAGTTAGGACAGTTGTTTAATCTTAGCCTCACCTCAGGATACGTACCCAAGGAGTGGCGCACGGCAACTGTGGTCCCACTTCACAAAGGCGGTGCCTCCACCGACCCTGGAAATTACCGTCCCATCAGCTTGACAAGCCTGATCTGCAAAGCCATGGAGAGGATCATAATGGAACTCATAAATAAAGACATAGGGAACTTGCAGACTTTGGATCCAACCCAGTTTGGCTTTGTTAAAGGCAGATCATGCCTTTTAAACTTGGTCGACTTTTTGAAACAGTCACCAAGGCCATTGATGAGGAAAGGCAGTCCATACAGCCTACCTCGACCTGGCAAAGGCTTTCGACACAATACCCCACTCAGGTATCGTCGAAAAACTCATCAGCTTAAATGTAAACCCATACATCACAAGATGGGTTGCAAACTGGCTAAGTGACAGAACCCACAGGGTCAGAGTTGCTGGCGCCATGTCAGACTCAAAGCCTGTCACAAGTGGGGTCCCACAGGGCTCAGTCCTGGGCCCACTCTTGTTCGGCATCTACTTTTCTGAAGTACAAGCAAACACAGGAGGGTTATGGCTGACAAAGTTTGCAGATGACTGCAAACTGGGCGCCATAGTCGAAAACACATCTGACACAGATATCCTTCAGAAGGGTCTCACAGAAACGGATAACTGGTGCCAGAGCCATGGCCTAAAGTTAAACGCCAAGAAATGCATAGTCATACCCTTTGGGAAAAAGAAGGTTACCCCTAGCTACCATATAGGTGGCAATCCACTGAGCACAGAAGAAGTTATCAGAGATCTGAGGACTCAGGTTGACAGTAACCTATCGTTTGACAATCACGTTGCTAAAGTAGTTAGGAAGACCTTCTACATTGCCCA
The DNA here is from genome assembly GCF_019279795.1 of Protopterus annectens. Taxonomy (NCBI): domain Eukaryota; kingdom Metazoa; phylum Chordata; order Ceratodontiformes; family Protopteridae; genus Protopterus; species Protopterus annectens. The sequence continues at coordinate 427,763,788 of NC_056730.1, forward strand.
CCTGATCATGAAGGGATTCACATCTAGATCAAGGGAGGTCATCGTCCCCCTGTACTCATCACTCATCAGACCAATGATTGAGTACAATGCTCCATTCGGAATGTATCTGACCCGACACCTGCAGCAGCTGGAAAGGCCCCAAAAGTTCCTCACCAAAAGGATAAAGGGTCTCAAAAATATGTCTTATGCTGCCCGACTGAAAGAACTTCAGCTCTATTCAGTCGCTTACCGCCTGCTCAGAGGTGACCTGTGCCTGACATACAAGGCCATGTCAAACCCAGATTTGATGAACATGCTTCACCTCAAAAAATCTAGATCCCTCAGAACTACAAGAGCGGGAGACTTAAACCTTGACACGGTCATTAATAGGACATGCTGGAGGGACAGATTCATCACCCAAAGACTCCCTATGCTGTGGAACAAAATCCCAGTACATGTGAGGCAGAGCACCTCGCTGGCCATGTTCAAGAGAAATCTTGACCAATGGATGGGAGATCGCAGATATACCCCAGGGATTACCTCAGTGTCTCTGCTTGACAGAGGCACAGCAAGACAATGGGCATAGTTTTCTTCAAACTAAAGGGGTGGCGAAAGCCACAAAAACTCTGGGCTAGGCTTATAAATGCCCTTGGGCAGATAGCCTAGTACGAACCTATGAACCTATAAATGTAGATGTTCAAGTGTATGCACTGTTGCAGTCATGGTTTCCCACCCTCCTTTCCCCTTGTCTCTCTCTCTCTCTCTCTCCTCACTCCTTACAGGGATTTTTGGTATTTACTTTCTACTGGTGGTGTTCTCCACCATAACCTAGCTCCCTGTTTGTGGGTTCCTGACATTTGGGGCAAGAAAAACTGATGTAATGGTGTTGGCTGCCTGATTTTATGCCACTGACGACCTGACGTCAGTCCTGGAGTGACAGCAATCGACGCAGAAATACTAAGCCTCTGGCGGGATAACCCAAGTGTGATGACTGCAACAGTGAATACACTCAAACATCTACATTTATGGTAAGTGTACACAACTGTACTTTTCTTGTGCTGTGTGCATTTATTTGCAGAGTGCCTTAATTTCAATGTGTTTCTTGCACTGTACAGTTATTTCACAAAAGTACAGCCATTTTGAAAGGTTTCTGTGCTGTGTACAAGTTATTTGCAAAGTGCATTCATCTTGAAGTGTTTCTTACTCTGAACTTCTGCTGTGTATGGTTTATTCGCAAAGTACAGTCATTTCAAAATATTTCTTACACTGGTAAGGTGTGGTTTCACAAAGTACAGTGGTTTCAGAGTGTTGTGCTACGGAGACTTATTTGGCAAAGTGCAGTTATTTCAAAAAGTTTGTTGTGCTATTGGGCATAATTACAAGTACTGGCATATATATATATATATATATATATATATATATATATATATATATATATATATATATATATATATATGGATTCACTTCAGAAGATCGAATTTCCGAAATCTCGAACTGCAAATAACCGAAACCAAAAGCTCGAGTTTCGGAAACTCGAACTTCTGAAGGGAAACCATTAAAACAAAAAAAAACACAAGCTTCACTTTTGCAGGGGCTTAGCCCCTGCACTCCCATGGGGGCTGTGCCCACACCCTACTTAAATATACCAACTCCAAGATCGCTACAGTGGGAGATGGGAAATCTCCGTCTTGCGCTGTATGCGGAAGCGCAAAACGCGAGATTTCTTTACTTCCTGCCAACACCACGAAACAAAAAATACATTACGTACACACAAGGCATGCAACAATACTTGCCTCTGTGTGCACGTAATGTATGAAGGTAAGTAAAGTGTTATTTCGGAACACTACACACATTCGATTTATTAAAATCTCGATCATATGGTCTCGACCATATGCAAATCGAGATTTCAATAATTCGATTATGTGAAGTGTTCCCATATATATATATATATATATATATATATATATATATATATATATATATGTTTGTGTGTGTATGTTCATACATAATTTCAAGCACCTTCACTAGTGTGTGTTGATATGGCAGAGGCATTTCGCAGACCAGGTCCACTTGTGTTTGGATCATAATGTAGCAGAAAATTGGAGAGTATTCGAGCAGGAATACAGTATTTTCATAAAGCAGCTTTTTCTGACAAAGGTGCACATACAAAGGCATTCATTTTGCTTAACTTAGCTGGGTCAGAGGCTATCGAAAGAGAGCATTCATTATGCACCAGAAGCGTATGCAGGAGAGGGGGAAAACTGTCATATTTTGGTACTGGCCGAATCAAGGGAGGGCCCTGAGTGCTTAAACGTAAATTTGGAGAAGTGTGCAGCCCCAAGACAAATGTTACATTACAGAGGCACTTATTTTACACAAGAAAGAGACCAAAAGCCAGGTGAAACTTTTGTAGCTTATTTCACTGACTTGAGAAATAAGGCTAAAACGTGCAGATTTGTTGACTTGAAAGATGAGTTGATAAAGGGCAGACTTGTATGTGGTGTTAGTAGTGCTGCAGTGAGAAAGATTTTGCTTCGTAACGGTGATTTAACATTAAGCAAAGCCATAGAGATTTGCCAAATCCATGAGCTTATGGATAGACACATGGTTTCTGCAGCCTCTAGAGCAAACGTTGACAGCATGAAACACGTGGCAAGTAGAAACAGGGCTAAGCACATGGCAGCTGCATCCCCGCGAGTGTGGCAAGGAAAACCTGTAGCTTTCTATCAAGTTCCAAGACTAGCTGATTAAAATGGGCATGCTCAGTGCAGTGTAAGAGTGATTCAGCAAAATCCAACTCAAGTCTTATTGTTAGCTGTCTTAATTGTGGAGCTAGTCATGAATCTAAAAGACAGAAGTGCATAACATTTGGTCAGCAATGCCATGAGTGTAAAAAATGGAATAATTTTCAAAAGTTTTGTAAATCAAGCAAGTCTCATTCAGTTATTAAGAAAGTTCTCTCAAGAAAGTAAATTGGTCCTATAGAGAGCTGCAACCCTACTTTCTGTGTAGATGGTGTATCAGTGGTCGATGAAAGGGTTAATGCGGTAGATTTGCTGGCAAATAATGAAGTATTTTGTATTGTCCTGATGAATGGTAAACCCACAGAGCTCAAAGTGTAATGTGATGTCAGCAGAAACATTTGCTAAAGTGATGGCTGGTGAGCAACTTAATTTAGCCAGTTGTGTGAAGCTTGTTGGTTATGGAAGTGATTAGATTCAAACCGAAGGCACTGTAGTGCTTTCATACTATTTGGCTGGGGACAGTTACAGATTGCAATTTTATTGTAGATCAGAGTGTAACGTGTGTGCTATGTCTTTAAGAAGCATGCGAGGCTGTTCGTGCACATATAAATTCCAGACATGTGCAATCTATATTGCCATTTTTTTAGAAACAGACAGTTCATAGGTAGGTACTGGGCTATCTGCCCGAAGGCATATATTAGCCCAGCCACATTTTGTGGTATTCACCGCCCCTTTGGTTAGTTCCCTAGGCCCTTGATCTAGTAGCTAGTACCCTTGGCCCTTATCTAGTAGAGCTGTTGGTATGATCCCTGATGTGAACTTTCTGTTACCCATCCACTCGTCAAGGTTCCTCTTGAAGAGTGATAGTGAGGGGCTCTGTCTTATGTAGATCGGGACCTTGTTCCATAGCAAAGGAAGTCTTTACGAAGGGAATCTATCCCTCCAGCATGTTCTATTCATTGTTGTGTTGAGGTTTATATCCCTAGAGTGTGTAGCTCGAGTGGATTTGGTTTTGCTAAGATGGAGCATGTTCAGCAGTTCTGGGTTGGACATGGCTTTGTGTGTTAGACAGAGATCACCTCTGAGAAGGCGGTATGCAACAGAGAATAATCTTAGTTTTTTCAATCGTGCTGCATAGGGTAACTGTTGGAGGCCAGTAATCCTCTTAGTAAGGCACCTGTGTGGTCTCTCCATCTGCTGGAGATGCCTAGCCAGGTACATACCAATTGGTGCATTGTACTCAATAATGGGTCTGATGAGGGAAGAGTAGACAGGCACCATTACATCCTTAGATCTTAATGCGAACCCTTTCGTGATCAGATGGGTCACATAGAAGGATTTTCTAACTACCTTGGCAACATGGTTATCAAAGGAAAGCTGACTATCTACTTGGGTCCCTAGATCCCTTATTACTACTTCAGATTTCAGGGGGTTACCTCCTATGTGGTAGTTCGCGGGTACTCTGTTTTTTCCAAAGGGGATTAAGGCGCAGTGGTGCAGCGGTAGCATTGTCGCCTCACAGCAAGAGGTTCTCTGGTTCGATTCTCGGCTGGGGTGCCTTCTGTGCGGAGTCTGTATGTCCTCCCTGTGTGTGTGGGTATGTCCTTCATGGATGCATCTGCAGTCATCACATATGGGTTGTCCTGCCTCAGGCAGCCCTTCGGTCGGCCGGATTCCAAAGTCTGGGTCCGGCGTCGGCTGATGTCGCCCTCTCCCCGACGTCAGAGCGCCTGGGGTATAAAAGCGTCAGCCGACACCATCTTCCTCAGTCTTTCTTGCCGCGTGGTGCCCGAAGCAGAAGCAGTTCGCAAGTGCCGGTCGGCCAGCTCCTGTAATTCAGCTACCGAAGACTTCAAAAAGCTAAGTACCCCATTGGGGACTCTTTCTTGCTTCAGCCGATGTCAGATAAAGTTAATAATTGCTTAACTTGTGTGAAACAAATACCTCATAAGGATTTCCACTCTTACTGCCTCCCCTGCCTAGGCCCAGACCACGACGTCTCGGCCTGTTCAGCCTGTGCTTCCTTCAACCGACGCACTCTTAGACGTCGGGCAGAGTTTGCAGAGGAATTTTTTGGGGCTAGTTTTTCATACAATATGCCGTCGGAGACTCCGACTTCACATTTAACAAAGAAACGGAAGGACAAGGACCGACACATGCGGGCCGCGGTTTCGGCTGAAACCACGGCCAGGCCTTCAGCGAGTGTCTCTGTCTCGGCTGAAACAGAGTCCTTGGTACTTCCGACCCCCGAAACCGCTCAACCGACAACCTCGGCCCCGGAGGCCCCTGCTGAGTCGGTTATTGAATTTCCCTCAGAAACTGGTGTCTTGGAAACTTCCGACACCATTCCTCTAGACAAAACTACACCAGCACGTGGTGCAGCTAGGCCTCCTGCATCCATGTCCATAAAGGCTTTCACCAGGGCTAAAGCTGCTAAACATACAAAAGCTATGCCTCCCAGGGTTATTCCTCAGGGACCCTCTACCAGTTCACAGATTCTAACTTTAGCAGAGGACCTTATCTCCATAATTAGGGGCTCTCAACCCCATCCGGACAGAGGCTCTCAACCCCCTCTAGACAAAAGGCCCAGGGTTGAGCCCTCTGATCCCCACTCCTCAGAGGAGGCCTCTGATGGCTCTGCTCTCTCGGACTACCAGGAGGATGCTTTTTCGGCCTACGAGGATTCTGATGCAGAGGAATCGATCCCCTCGGCCTCCCCTCCTGAAGAACTATCCTTTGGGGAGACCCTTCACACTATGAGAGAGCATTTCAAATGGCAGGGCCAGGAATTCTCTGACTCCAGGAAAAGATTAAGAACTTTTCTGCATTTACCTCAGCATAGACCTTTGGCTATTCCTCCTGTTTTGACTGTCATTGATGATGTGTACTCTGAGTCTAGCATAACCCCTGACACTCTTCCTCCGGCCCCTGCCAAACCCGATAGGTACTACAGGGCCCCGGACTCGCATCTTTTTCTTTACAAGGCCCACTCTGCTGATCCAGAAACTATTTCCCAGGGCCCTAAAGGTAGTTGCAGCTACCACTACTAAAAATCCACTCCCCTCTGAAAGGGAGTCCAGGGCTTTAGAGAGATGGGGTAAAAAAGTGTATACTTCTGCTACTCTTTCTATGAGGGCATTAAATTGTCAATTTCATATGATACAGTACCAAGAGTATTTGTTAGATGAACTGCATAAGAAACTGTCTTCTCCTGAACCCCTAGATCGCAAATCACTTCAGGATCTGGTACATAACTCCCAGCAGGTTAGCAACCATTTCTTGCAGTGTGGTTATGATGCATTGGAAGCTTCATGTAGGTCAGCTATGACAGGTGCAGTCATACGTAGGCATGCTTGGCTGAAGGAACAATCTCTGCCAGACCATGTTAAAGCTAAGCTTTTGGATGCTCCACTGGAAAAGCAAAAGTTATTTGGCTCCACTGCTCAGGAGGTCTTAAAGAAATTTGAGGAAAAGGCAAAATCTGTACAAACAGTCAAAGATTTTCTACAAGTCCAACCACCAAGATTCAGCAGAAATTGGCCTGCCAAGAATTGGTCCTTTCCAGACACAGAAAGATTCCAGAGAGGCAAGAACAGGCGTGCCAGAGGTAGAGGGCAAGCTAGAGGCTCCTACAGAGGACGTCAATGGCAGCCTCCCAACCAGAGAGGTAGTGCAGGACCTTCAACTGCTGCACAAGGACAGACTCAATGACTTTGCTTTGACTCCGCCAACCAGGGCTCAATTAGAAGCACCTTTGGGCAGAAAGCTTTCCTTATTCTCAGAAAATTGGCACAGTATTACAAGAGACAAATGGACACTGCAAATAATAGACAAAGGATACAGGTTCCATTTTCACACATTGCCAAAATGAAAAGGCATGCCAGACCTGCCACCAAATCAAAGGGCAGAGGCTTTGAAACAAATCTCCAACTTAATGCAAATGAAAGCTATAGAAAAGGTTCCTCTTTCAGAACAAGGCCAAGGATTTTACTCCAGACTATTCCTTGTTCCAAGAAAAGAAAATCAATGGAGGCCTATTCTCGACTTGTCCGCACTGAATACTTATCTCATTGTGCCAGAATTCAAAATGCTGACTCTACAGCAACTCCTTCCCATGCTGGGCAAGGGGTCTTGGCTGGTGACTCTAGACCTCAAGGAGGCATACCTGCATGTCCCCATCAGACAAAGTTGCAGAAGACACCTCAGATTTCTTGCAGGTTCAGAGCATTATCAATTCTCAGCATTGCCCTTTGGCTTATCTACTGCGCCCAGAGTATTCACGAAATGCCTGGCATCAGTAATTGCACACTGCAGACTTCAGGGGATTCAAATATACCCATATCTGGATGACTGCCTTATACAAGCGGACAGCCAAAAAACTTTGGTAAAGGACTTGAATTATGCCATCCACCTACTGCAGGCCTTGGGATATACAGTCAACATTCACAAATCAAGACTTGTTCCATCCCAAAGAATAACTTTTCTGGGTGCGGATCTAAACACAACCACCCAAATGGCTTGTCTCACAGAAGAAAAACAAAGACAACTACCGGATTACTTCAAGAATCTGACAAATTCAGCTGACTGCAAGGAAATTCCTGCAGGCCCTGGGTTACATGGCATCTTGCATTCTTCTGATTCCACAAGCAAGGCTACATATGAGGAAACTACAATGGTACCTAAGGAGTTTATGGACTCAGCACAGTCACAGCTTAGAAACTTTGATCCCACTCATTCCATGCCTCCAAAAGGAATTTCTGTGGTGGGCTCAAACAAGCCAGTCGAACAGGGGTCTGCCCTTCAACAAACCAATAGCCAGCCAAACCATTACAACGGACACTTCAGACCACCGTTGGGGAGCACACATGGAGGGCAGATGTATTCAAGGACTATGGTGACAAAAGGAGCTACGCATGCACATAAACCAAAAGGAAATGCTGGCAGTGATGCATGCAATCGAGGCCTTCAAACCCTTTCTGCATCAAGGCCACCTGCTAATAAGGACAGACAACACCACAGTTATGTGATACATAAACAAGCAAGGAGGCACCCATTCCTACCCTCTTTGCAGACTGGCAATGAATCTATGGGAACTTTCCTTGAAACTCAATATAGAGCTGCAATCCCAGTTTGTGCCAGGAAAAGACAATATACTGGCGGACAGCTTAAGCAGAAATATCGTGGATGCACACGAATGGATGCTGCACCCAGACATCTTCCTACAGATAACACAATCATGGGGAAGGCCAGACATAGATCTTTTTGTCTACTCCCACAACCATCAGCTGAAGAAATTCTGCTCAAGGGCATACCACCCACAAGCATGGAAAGTGGACGCCCTATCTTTCAGCTGGAGAACTCTAACAGTGTATGCATTTCCACCTCTTCCATTAATGACCAAGGTCTTACTGAAGATCAGGACAGAGCAGCCAAAAGTGATTCTGATAGCTCCGGACTGGCCAAGACAGCACTGGTACCCACTGTTAAAGAGCATGTCACGCACGAAACCATGGCCTCTTCCTCAATGGCCACTTCTCCTGACACAACACAATTACAAAACTCTGTATTCCAACCTGAAAACCTTGCAACTAACAGCCTGAGTGAAGGATATCATCATGGAAGCTCGCAGGCCTTCCACAAGAAAGGCATATTCAGCAAAATGGAAAAGATTTCACACTTGGAGCACCACAAAGGGCCTGGATGCGACAGTGATGAACATGGCACATATCCTGGAATACTTGGCAGAAATGCTCCATAATGGCCTGTCTTACTCTTCCATTAAAATTAATGCTTCAGCAATTTCAGCAGAGTACAATACTGACCCACCTGTCTTTTCTCATCCTCTCCTAAGACAGTTTCTAAGAGGAATTAAAAACATTAATCCTCCAAGGAAACCTCCAGTGCCTACTTGGGACCTTAACGTCGTGTTGGAAAAGTTAACTCTGTCTCCCTTTGAACCAGCAGCATCTGCAGAACTACAGTTCCTGTCTTGGAAGACCGCCTTCCTTCTGGCCATAACCTCAGCAAGAAGAGTATCTGAGTTACAGGCCCTCATGGCAGTACAGCCATTTCTTATTTTTCATCAGGACAGAGTCTTATTGAGAACCAATCCTTCATTTATGCCAAAGGTGGTATCCAGGGTCTCATTAAACCAAGCTATTCACCTGCCTACTTTCTTTCCAAATCCTTAAAACAAAGGGGAGAAACTAATGCACACCCTGGGCATACACAGACAGTTGCGCTACTACTTGGATAGAACTGAAAGCTACAGAAAAACTGATCAGCTGTTGGTGGCATATGCTGCTGGTGCACAAGGAAAAGCAATTTCCAAACAGACAATTTCAAAATGGATAGGGAATTGCATACGTTTTTGTTGTTCCTTTCATGGAAAAACTGTGCCAGCTAACATTAGACCTCATTCCACCAGAGCCACAGCCACATCCACAGCCTTCTTAAGAGGGGTGGCTACCAAGGACATTTTAGAAGCTGCTACATGGAGCTCCGTGCATACATTTTCCAAGCATTACAATTTACCTTTATATTCCAGATCCAGAGCAGGCTTTGCTACGGCAGTCCTGCTGGGCATTTTAGCTACACCATCCTTTACTTAGATCCTCCACCCCCAGTATGGCTATGGTATTCTACCCATATGTGATGACTGCAGATGCATCCTTGAAGGACGTAGTACAGTTTTGTACCTACCATAAATGTAGATGTCCGATAGGTATGCATCTGCAGTCAGGTTTACCCTCCCTCCTTCCCTTCTTGGGTATTTATTGGGTACTTTCCCCTCTCATAGCTAGCTGGGATTATCTATTATGGTGTATTTGTTTTATATATAGAGATATATATGTGTATATATATATATATATATATATATATATATATGCATATATATATATGCATATATATATATTTCTGTGCATGTTTGGAATTTATTGCATTTCTCCAAATTTAGCCTTCCTTTGAGGGCACCTGGCATCTGGGGCAAGAAACACTGAGGAAGATGGCGTCGGCTGACGCTTTTATACCCCAGGCTCTGGCGCCGGGAGAGGGCGACATCTGCCGACGCCGGACCCAGACTTTGGAATCCGGCTGACCGAAGGGCTGCCTGAGGCAGGACAACCCATATGTGATGACTGCAGATGCATACCTATCAGACATCTACATTTATGGTAGGTACAAAACTGTACTTTTCTCTGGGTGCTCCGGTTTCCTCCCACACTACAAAGACATGCATCTGGAGCCTTTCTCCCCGGGCCTCCGCTGAAAATTGGCTTAGTTCCAAGTCGGACTTTCCCGGTTAACAAATGATAAATAAAAAAAAATAAAATAAAAAAATAAAATAAAAATTACTATGCATTTTTTAGCATTTAGCTTGAGACCATGGCTTTGACACCATGCATCAGTCTCATTAAGGCCCTTCTGGAGGATATCCATGTCGACCGGAGACTCTATTATAGCACCCAGTTTGCAGTTGTCCACAAACCTGGTCAGCCACAGCCCTTCAGTGTTTGCCTGTACTTTAGAGAAGTATATGCCAAACAGGAGGGGCCCCAGGACAGAGACCTGAGGCACACTGCTCATTACTGGTCTGGATTCGGACATAGATCCCGCTACTCTTACATTGTGGGATCTGTCTGAGAGCCAGTTTGCGATCCATTTTGTGACGTAAGGGTTTATGCCCAGGTTGGCGAGTTTATCAATAATACCCGAATGGGGAATGGTGTCAAATGCTTTAGCAAGGTCAAGGTAAGCCGTGTGTACCTCCTTTCCCATATCTATAGCCTGAGTAACTGTCTCAAAGAAGTCCACCAGGTTCAGGAGGCATGATCTGCCCTTGATGAAGCCGAACTGTGTGGGGTCAAGTGTTTGGAGGTTCCCAGTCTCTCCATTTATGAGTTCCATAATGATTCACTCCATTGCCTTACAGATCAGACTGGTCAGGCTTATTGGTCGGTAGTTCCCAGGGTCGGTTGTGGACCCACCCTTGTGCAGCGGTACCACCGTTGCTGTGCACAATTCTATGGGCACATATCCTGTCAAGAGGCTGAGACTGAACAGGATATTCAGATGCGGGGTTAATTCATTTTGGAGCTTGTGTATGACACAGCCTGGGGCACCTGGTTTCTTCTTGCTTGAGGAAGGAGTCTTGGTTTTATTTGGGATAGCACGGTCCATGCAATCCTGAAGATGTATATAAAGTGCCTTGGTGTAGGATTCTGCATCCTGGATATCATTATCCTTCTGCAAGGGAATAGTGAAGCTTTCCACTTCTGACGCAAGTAGTTTGAAGTTTGCTTTGGAAAGGTTTTTTATGATGGTTTCTTTGACTGGGGGAGGTGGAGGGGTGAGGATGTCTAGGGTTATCAGTTTGTGGTCTGATCTGACCAGGTAGGGAGGGAGTGATAACGTGTGTGGCACAATGGGCACCCATATTTGTGATGACAAAATTCAATATGTTGTTCCCTCTAGTGGGAGAACATACCAGTTGTTTAAGGGCATTTGAATTTTTAAATTCTATGAACAGCTAGGCATAGGACTTAGAACTTTGGTAGTTCACCCAGTCTATACCAGGGTAGTTGAAATCACCCAAAATTATGGTGTTGGGTAGGACCTTTATATTTTCCAATGCCTCAAGAAATGCTGAGTGAGCATCTTGGGACATGGTGGGCGATCTATAACAGGCTATGACTTGAAATGTGGTTTTGCCTGCTGATAGTTGTGCATGGATGATCTCTGAGGCATCATGCTGCTCCACTAACCTGGAGATGTGGGTATCCTTGATGAATATGGATACACCTTCGCCCTTTGTACTGCGATCCGGTAACTGAGGCTGGAAGGTATGATATGAATTGTAACCTGGTAGTGCTGGGGTGCTCTCTGGAGCCTTGAACCAGATTTCCATCACTGCACAAACACAGATTTTCTCCATACTGAGGAGTGCCTCTAGTGCGTGCATTTTGAGGTTGAGACTTCTGGTGTTGAGTAGCATTACCCGTAGTTTTTTGTTACCTGTGCTGGTTACGGTGGTTGGTTTGTCCTTTGAGCCTTGCCTAAAAAAGGCACTATGGGGACAGCTAGAGCCTTGGCCAGTATTCGGAAGCCTAGGGGTGACGGGTGCAAAACCATCTGTGGCGAAACAGCGAGGCTCGTCTATCATGTCATCCCAGGCAGACAGACACTGGATCCCCTTAGAATGACACCAGAAGCTTAGCCAGTTGTTGAAATTGATCATTTTGTCTTTGTAATGTGGTATCATTCTAGGTGAAGGTAGTATGCTACTCAAGGTCAGAGTCATACCAGCTTGGGCTACATGATCAGAGAGCTCCTCGATGTCTCTTTTCATGTAGTCCAGGGAGGTACGTCTTAGATCATTCACACCAACATGTACGATGACAGCATCGTACTTGTTCTGGAGTGACCTAAGTGCCTGTGTTATGTAGCGGATCCTAGCACCCGACAGGCAGCTGACAGTAACCTTCTTCTTGTTCAGCCTGGTGAGTGGAACATCTGTGTGCTTTACTATAGAGTCTCCTATTACTAGCATGTTGGGTATGGTGTTTTGCCTTAGGGGCTGTCATGAGGCACACTGCTGAGGTGAATTATGTGTTTTCTGGCTTGTGTTTGGAGGTGCAGGTTGCTTGCTTGTCTGCTTTGGAGGGCACTGTTTCTTTTTCAGATTGGTACCTAGTGCCTCCGAATAAATTTTTGTGTATTTATGTGTATGTTTTGCCAGTGCTTGTTTTGTAGATCCATGTGTGACTAGTGGTGTGATGCTAGTGTGTCTTTTCTCCTCTTGTGACTGTCTGTTACAGTCATGGGTTGAGATCGCTTAGCCAGCAGTCTGGCTGTGTATTTGCATCTCTCTCAAGTGTTTGTGTCTAGAGGTAAGAGGAGAGGGTTGTCTGTATACATGAGGCAGTTGTGACGTTGCCTCAGGATGCCCAATTCCACCAGATGAACTGGAGAGTACACCTGCATGTATGATTGCAGTAGTTAGTTTGTATACAAGTTACTTAGTCATAGTCAGTAGTCTCTACAGTAATGTGTTTATATAGAATAATGCTACTTAAACAGAACCCACGAAGACTCGTTTATTCGTGTACCAACACGAAAGCGACATGGTGTCAGAACTGAGACGGAAAGCATGGTTATTTGAAGAAAAGTTCTTGTGCTGGGTGTGTCTACTGACAAAGTGTCACCATTACAGTGTGCTTCTTGTACTGTAAAGAGTTGCCTAGCAAGGTATTGCAATTTTGGGGACATTTCAGTATATTGCTTGTAGTCACTTGCAAAGTGCAAATACTTCAAAAGATATTGAAGTTCGATATATTCGTATTGTACAGTTACGTGATATATTTCTTGCACTGATAAAAGGTTTTTCTTACAAAAGATTACAAGAGAATTACAGTGCTCATGAATTGCACAGTTGTAGCAAAACTTTCTCGAATGTTTCTTAAAGTGATGACTTTGACAAGTGATGGCGTATGACTGTAGCATTCCTGCCTTTGTTGATAAAGTTCCAAACGATTACTTTAGCATTTCTGCCTTTACCAATTCCGCAAGCATAATGAGTGATGAAAAATGACTTTAGCATTTTTGCCTTTTCAAAAATAAATATCTTTAGCATTTCTGACTTTACCAATTAAAGATTTTAGAAAGCAAAGTCCGAGGAATTATTTCGCAAAGCCACGTAAAGCATTGAGAAATCTAAAAAACTATTTCACAATGCACAGTAAATCATTGAGAATTCCAAAAAGCTATTTCACAAAGTACAGTAAAACATTGAGAAATGTAAGAAGTTATTTTGCAAAGTACAGTAAGGTATCGAGAAGCCCAAGAAGTTTAGTTTGCAAAGTCCAGTTATTTGAAAGTACCAAGAGGTTGTTCGTTCGCACAATTCCAAAAAGCTCAGAGAGAGAAAGCACAAGTACAGAGCACAAAAGCATTGAACAAATTGTGTTTATGCTAGTTACTAATTGTGTGTGTGTGTGTGTGTGTGTGTGTGTGTGTGTGTGTGTGTGTGTGTGTGTGTGTGTGTGTGTGCGTGCGTGTGTATGTTTGTGCGTGTTTTTAAGGCCCTTCACTGGTATGTGTTAATATGGCAGACAGATTTCGAAAACCTCAACCACTTGTGTTTGATCAGAGTATTGCAGAGAAATGGAGAATATTTGGGCAAGAGTATGATATTTTCATACAAGCAGCTCATGCAGATAAAGAGGAACATGCCAAGGCATTTATTTTGCTAAATCTGGCAGGATCTGAGGCCATAGAAAGGGAGCGTTCATTTGTGTATGCACCAGCAGTATATGAAGGTGAATGGTGCAGACTGCCATATTGTTGTGCAAGCTGAATCAAGGGAGGACCCCAAGTGTTTGAAGCTTAAGTTCAGAGAGATGTGCAACCCCCAGACGAACATTACATTAGACAGTTCTTTCCTGTGATACCTCAAATTCTGGTTTTGGTGCAGTTATTCTTCAAGAGGGCAGACCAGTAGCCTCTGCATCTAGGACACTTACTCAAACTGAGATGCATTATGAGCAAATTGAGAAAGAGCTTTTGGCAATAGTTTTCTCATGTTCCAACTTGGCATGATTATATTTATGGTAGAGCTGTCCAGATTGAAACTGATCATCAGCCTCTAGTTACCATTCTAAAGAAGCCTATGCATTCCACTCCAGCAAGATTACAAAAAATGATGCTCGGTTTGCAAAAGTACAGTTTCAAAATGGTCTACACTAAAGGTAAATTGCTGTATCTGGCTGATACCTTTTCCAGATTGCCTAGAATTACAACAGAACAGCGTGATGCTGACACTTTTGATTTTGATGAAATGTCAGTGCATAAATTTGCCACCACTAGACTTGATGAGTTGAGAGGTCACACTATGACTGATCCAGGCTTAATCACTACATCAGTGTCAGATGGCCGTGAAAGCAATCTAGTGTATTACCTGAGGTGCAATTGTATTTTCCTTACAGACATGAATTGTTGATGGAAGATGGCATTATTTTCAAAGGTCTTAAAATTGTTGTTCCTGGTTCCTTACAGCAGGAATATATTCAGAGTTTGCATAGTGGTCACCCAGGTTTATTATCCACTAAGAGAAGGGCAAGAGAACTAGTATTTTGGCCTTCATTATAAAAAGACATTGATAAAATTATTTTCTTTTTGTTCAGTATGTTAACAGTACCAGAGTGCATTTCCAAAGAGAACTGCTTCAGCTAAATCCAATACCTAAACTGCCTTGGTCTACTGTAGCAACTGATATCTTTGAGTGGAACAGTCAACACCACTTGGTTTTGGTAGAGTTTTACTCAAATTGGTTTGAGATTCATCTGCTAGCAAACTTAACCTCAACAGCTGTTATTATTAAGATGAAGCATCCTTTCTCAGTTCATAATAGTCCACACAAACTTTATTCTGACAATGGTACTCAGTTTACTAGCCAGTTGTGTGTGTGTGTGTGTGTGTGTGTGTGTGTGTGTGTGTGTGTGTGTGTGCTGTGACTTGAAGAAGCATGCGAGTCTGTCTGTGCAGGTATATATATTCCCGAGATGTGCAGTCCCTAGTGCCATTTTGTAGAAGCAGCCAGTGAGTGATCGCCTGTAATCACAATAGTTAGTTTGTATATAAGTTACCTAGTAATAGTCAATAGTCTCTACAGTAATGTGTTTTTATAGAATAAAGCTACTTAAACAGAACCCATGAAGACTCTTTTATTTGTGTACCAACACGAAAGTGACATTTTTGTTGTCTGAAGACCTGTGCAGTCATTATTAGGTCTCAGAGACCGTTTGAGAATGAAACTGCCTTCTTGTACCAAAGAAGTACACCATATAAGCACATGTCCCAGTTCCAGCTTCAGTGATACTATTCTCTCAGAAAATGCTGATGTTTTTGACGACAAGCTAGGTAAGCTTCCATTTCTCTACTCCATAAAAGTAGACCCAGAGGTCGGGTGTATATTATGTTATCGAACTTTTAAAAGTTTGAACGTCATATGGTCAATACCATATGATCGAACTGTTAAAAGTTTGAAAGCTTCAGTGGAGATCTCTGTACAGTGCAGAATGGAAAGATTTCCCTTTCCTTTTTTTTTTTAGCTTTTCAAACTTTTAAAAAAGTTTGATCGTATAGCTTCAACCATATGACGTTCGAACTTTTAAATGTTCGATAACAGAATATACACCCCCAGAGGTCAGCCCATTGGTTAGAACAGCAAGGAGAGCTGCAATAGCTGTGCAGGACAAAGTCAAGGTCCAGTTAGACAAAATGGTGCAGCAAGGTGTGATTTGTCCAGTCACAGAACCAACCAAGTGGGTGTTTTCAATGGTAGCTACTCTGAAGAAAAATTCAGATGAAATCAGAATATGCATTGACCCAAGAAACTTGGCACAAGGTATTAAAAAGGCCTCATCATCCTATGCGTTCAGTTGAGGAGATTGACACCCTCATGCCAAATGCCACTGTTTTTTCTGTCTTAGATGCAGGGAGTTCATTTTGGCAAGTGATGCTTGATCGCAAATCTTCACTACTGACTAAATTCAGTACCCCATTTGGAAGATAGAGATTCCTCAAGTTGCCTTTTGGAATAATTTCTGCCAGTGAAGTCTTTCAGCGTGCAATGGAGCAATTTTTTTCAGGCTACCTTGTGCAGTAATAGCTGATGATTTACTGGTTGGAGTGTAATGGTGAAGCAGAGCATGATAGAAATCTGAGGAAAGTTCTGGACAGAGTGCGTGAAGTGGATTTAAAGTTCAGTCCTCTGAAGTGCAGATTCAGAACCAGAAGTTACTTATGTAGATCATTTATTTACCAGTGCAGGCTTACGATCAGATCCTTTTAAATGCCAGGTCCAGACAATGTCCAAGCTCTACAACGTTTTCTTGGAATTGTTAACTATTTTGACAAATCTATCCCTGACTTTAGTGAGTTATCAGTGCCTTTGAGAGAGCTGACATCCAAAAATGTTGCCTGGACATGGTTAGAACAACACCAGAGAGTATTTGATAACCTCAAACAGAAAATTGCTAACCCGTCTGTCTTAAGGTGCTATGATGTCCACAAACCAGGAGTTTTTTTTCCTGTGATGCTTCAAAGTTCGGTCTTGGTACAGTTATTCTTCAGGAGGGCAGACCTGTTGCCTCTATATCTAGAACTCTTACCTAAACTGAGATGCAGTATGCTCAAATTGAGAAGGAACTTTTTGCAATTGTGTTCGCATGTTCGAAATTCCAGGATTATATTTATGGCTGAGCTATCCAGATAGAAACTGACTGTCAACCTCTATTCGCTGTTTTAAAGAAGCCTATGCATTCTGCTCCAGCAAGACTACCAAGAATGATGCTCAAATTACAAAGGAACAATTTCAAAATGGTCAATACAAAAGGTGAACTTCTTTATCTGGATGATACTCTATCTAGATCTCCCAGAAATACCACGGAACAGCTTGATGCAGAGAAATTTGACTTTGATGTCATGGAAGTGCATAATTTTTCTGTCATGAGACTTCATGAGCTAAGAGATTATACAAAGACTGATCCAATTTTGCAAAAGCTCAACCACGTCATCAATGTAGGATGGCTGTCAAAGCAATCCTGTGTACCACCCGAAGTCCAACCTTATTTTCCATACAGAGATGAGATGCTGATGGAAGAGGGTATCATTTTCAAAGATATAAAGGTTATTGTTCCTACTGCCTTACAGCTTGAATGTATTTGGATTTTGCATCGTGGCCGCCCAGGTTCTGAATCTTCCAAAAGAAGGACGAGAGGACGAGTATTTTGGCCTTCTCTAGCAAAAGACAATGATAAAGTGCTTTCTTCTTGTTCAGTGTGCAACAGTACTAAGCCGCATTTGCAAAAAGAGCCACTTCAGCTAAGCCAAATTTCTGAACTATATTGGTTTTTCACTAGCAACTGACATATTTGAGTGGAACAGTCAGCATTACTTAGTGTTAGACTCTTATTCGAACTGGTTGAGATGGATTTGCTGCCTAACCTAACATCCAGTGCTGTTATTACTAAGATGGAATGTCATTTTCTCAGTCCATGGTAGTCCACACAGTTGTTTCTGACAAGGGTTCTTAATTTATCAGTCAATTGTTTCAGAGATTTGCTAAAGAGTGGGACTTTTTCCATGTTGCTAGGAGTCCTGAATGCCCACAGTCAAACAGCTATGCTGAACGTGCAATACAGAGTGCAAAGCAATTACTAGAGAGGTCAAAGCATGACAATACCGATATCTTCTTAAATTTACTCAGTCTCAGAAATGTACCCCGAGGCAACCTACTTGGTTTGCCTGCTCGGTGACCTCTATCTAGACAAACCGGAACAACCTTGCGTATCAGATCTAGTTTGCTGGTGCCTAATGCTAAAAACAACAGAACAATCAAAGCCCAGCTTTTTAAGAAGCATTCTCAGAAGTCCATAGATTGTCCCTTAAAGGAGACAGAGAGGTCACAAATGGAGAAAGGCTTTTATCAGGGCAGAAAGAAGTGGGCAAGTGGGATGCCAAGCGAGATCTTACTTACGTGGAATCTAAGAATTTATAGAGTACAGGGAGAAACGCGAATATTTGCCTGTATCAGAAAAAAATATTTGCAGCATTGTACCTGTAGTGGAACTCTAGATCTTAGAGCAAACCTGACGGCGTTCGTACCATTCCCTATTCCTATGTGTCCTAGTTGTCCCCAAAGTTAGACATTCCTTGAGGACAGTCCCCATTGCTAGATCCAATTTTTGACTTTTAAGTTACATGATCAGGTTGTGTTTCCAGACCTAGTGTAAAATACACAGCAGCCCAGGACATTTATTTTTTATGTGTGTCTAATTTTGTATGATTGCATAAAAAAGAATTTTTTGTAAACTGCATGTCATTGAATACTGTCATTTTCATATATGGACTATTTCTCAATGTAGATCATACCCCTTAGAAGCATTTCCAAGCATTTTACGTGGAGAATATAAATAATGTGCACAGCCACGGGCAGCAAAGCCATTTTTGAGAGAACAGCCAATCTGAAGTGGGGAGTTCATTTGTCAACAACCTGTGGTCTTGGATCCGATATGGGATCCGTTGGAACAGGATGTAGTTGGCGAGGCCTCCTCAGACAGCCCCCCTGAGGAAGTGCCCCGCAAGCATAAGTGCAAGAGGAGGCACGTGGACTCCCCTGAGTCCTTAACTGAGGACACGGACTTGGAGGAAGGGGAAGGCTCCCCAAGATCACCCCCTGAGGATGTCTCCTTTGGAGACATCATGGAGATGCTGAGGATCAGAGGTGGGTGGTCTGCCCCCAAGTCTTCCTCCGACGAGTCCGTGTTTCTGGAGGCATTCGAAGCAGGCCCATCTACCTCTTGGGTGTCCCCTCCGGCAGACCCCCCCGAGGAAGTGTCCCGCAAGCATAAGTGCAAGAGGAGGCACGTGGACTCCCCTGAGTCCTTAACTAAGGACACGGACTTGGAGGAAGGGGAAGGCTCCCCAAGATCACCCCCTGAGGATGTCTCCTTTGGAGACATCATGGAGATGCTGAGGATCAGAGGTGGGTGGTCTGCCCCCAAGTCTTCCTCCGAGTCCGTGTTTCTGGAGGCATTCGAAGCAGGCCCATCTACCTCTTGGGTGTCCCCTCCGGCAGACCCCTTGGTGGATCTCATTACCACCAGGGCGTGGAAGGATCCGGACACCGTGGAGCCAATACCAAAACGCCCGGATAGAATACTTAGCCCCCCCTCAGACCGAACACACTGGCGTAAGGGCCCCCCCGTAGATGCCATGTTGATGGCGGCAGCCACGAAGAGGGAATTGGCTCAGGAGAGCCCCTCAGTCCATCCACCGAACAAGGAGTCCCGCTCGATGGACCGCTTAGGGAAGTGAGTTTTTAGTTCCGCGACCTTCTCGGTAAGGTCTCTGAACTATATGGCACATGTCATCAGGATGCAGCGGGATCTTATCAAAGAATACGCTGCCTCCCCTCCCGAGTCCATGTCGGTGGATGACAAACAATTGTACTCCACCCGAATGGCCACTCTGAGATCAATTTCAAATACCTCCATGCGGCTATTGTCCCACGCCACAGAGGGAGCCGCTAGGGCTAGCGGAGCAGGCCTAGTCATGAGACGTCAGACCTGGCTCCGTCATTGTGACTTTGCGGAGCCTTTTAAAGCGTCTTTTGCAAACGCCCCTTTCGATGGTTCTGCCCTTTTTGGCAAAACAGTTCGTGAGATACTTGTCCAGAGCGAGAAAGATGGGAAGACGTTGTCTGCCGTTGGAGTCCGCTTCTCTGCTCCCCAGCGGTCCTTTTTGAAGAACCAAAAGGGTCAGAAGAAGATGTGGTTCCGGAAATCGCAACATTCCCAAACAACCAGTCCCTCCGCTTTTGAAGAACCAAAAGGGTCAGAAGAAGATGTGGTTCAACATTCCCAACCCGCTCCGGACAACCAGTCCCTCCGTGGCAGAGGAGGACAGGGAGGATGCCGCCCCAGGGGCAGAGGGGCTCCGAGAAACTTTGGGTCCAGAGAACCTTTCTCTGAATGGCCCGCGCAGCAGCCCTGAAGGGTTGCCCGGCTGCTCCACTCTGGAGGCAGTCGGGGGGTGCTTCTCTAAGCACCTAGCGGCATGGGAGTCCATCACGACAGACCGCTGGGTGCTTCGCATTACATCCAGAGGGTACAAAATACCATTGCTCCATGTCCCCAAATTCAAAAACCTCCCCGATATACCACCCGATCAGAGGGAGGTCGCAGCCGCAGAAATTCAGCAACTTCTAAGAAAAAGAGCCATCCAGCCCGTCCCCCAAGACCAGCTTGGATTTGGGTTCTACTCCAGGTTCTTTTTGGTGCCAAAAAAGACGGGGGACTTGAGACCGATCCTAGACCTTTCCCGCTTGAACCTGTCAGTAACCAAGGAAAAATTCCGAATGGTCACTCTGCAGTCTATTCTCCCCCTTCTAAGGGAGAACAATTGGATGTGCTCTATAGACCTCAAGGATGCGTACTACCACATTCTAATGGACAGACTATCCAGGAGGTTCCTCCGCTTCCGGCTGGGAGCCAGTCACTACCAGTTCAGGGTCCTTCCCTTTGGCCTCACCACAGCCCCTAGGGTGTTCACCAAGGTATTAGCAGTGATTGCGGCCCACCTGAGACTCCAGGGAATACAGGTCTTTCCGTACCTGGACGACTGGCTCCTGACCGCCCCAACAAGGCATCTATTTTGCTCAGCCAGAGACTTCTTTCTCCATCTAGCCGCACAGTTAGGCATCACTGTCAATGCCGACAAATCCCTTCTGGCCCCAACACAAGTCATAGAATTCATAAGAGCCGGAATAGACACCAGAGAGCTACGAGCCTTTCTAACTTCCGAGAGAATCCAGAATTTGCAACTCCATGTGCGGGCTATCCTCCAATCAGAGACTGTACCAGCAGAATTGGTCCTGAGGGCACTAGGCTCCATGGCGGCAGCGATTATGCTCCTTCCATGCGCCCATCTGAACATGCGGGTACTGCAATGGACACTTCTAGTGCAATGGTCTCTTCTGTCCCTTCCTCTTCACCACCCCATTGTTATCAGCAAGGCTTGCAGGAAGGCTCTATTATGGTGGCTCCAAGCCCCGGACCTCCATATGGGCCGTCCCTTCTGCACCTCTCCCCCTCTCGCCACGGTGACCACGGACGCCTCCCGCCTCGGGTGGGGGGGCATTATTCAGGCAGGACAGTCCAAGGCACGTGGAACGACACAGAGACCTCCCTGCATATCAACGTTTTGGAGATGAGAACGGTGCTGTTCGCGTTGCAAGCACTTCAGGATCTCCTCCCCATAGGAACGATTGCGATTCAGTCGGACAACATGTCTGTTGTCTGGTATATCAACAAACAGGGGGGAACCAGATCTTACCCTATATGCCACGAAGCCATGAGAGTGTGGGAATGGGCGATCTCCACCAACCGCTTTCTGATTGCAACGCACATTCCGGGACGGACCAACATCCTAGTGGACAATCTCAGTCGCACCCTTCTTACCCCGTACGAGTGGTCTCTCAATCCACTTGTAGCGAAGCAGATATTCGCAATATGGGGGCAACCCTGCTGCGATCTTTTTGCGTCTCCATCAAACACCAAATGTGGCAACTTCTTCGCTCTAATCCCCCCTCCAGCGGAAACTCCAAGAGACGCTCTGGTGCATGCTTGGCCACCCGGTCTACTTTATGCCTATCCTCCTCTACCCCTGATGCTACAACTCTTACAGAAAGCCTCGCGGTTGGGGAGCAGGATGATCCTCATTGCCCCATTCTGGCCTCGGCAAATTTGGTTCCCTTACCTGTGGTCTCACCTTGTGAATCCTCCTTGGATTCTAGATCCCAGTCTGGATCTCATCTCCCATCCGTCGAACTTACCGACCCCAAACCTGAACAATCTGAAACTGACAGCTTGGTTGCTCCAGTTCCGCTCCTAGTTAAAGCCATCCTTGTGGCAGCGCATAAGCCCTCCACCAGGAAAGTGTACAGCAGTAAATGGAAACGTTTCTCCATCTAGGCGGAGCATCATGATCTAGATCCCTTTACGGCTCCTCTTCCGTCCATATTAGACTTCCTAACCGAACTCTTTCAAGAAGGCGCTAGTTGTTCAACTGTCAAAGTGCAATTGGCAGCCATATCACATTACCATGTGGGACATGATACAGGGCCTTTGATGTCAGCCAAGTTGTGTAAAACCTTTCTCAAGGGCACCTTCTTACTTAGACCCCCTATAAAAGAAGCCGTACCACCATGGGATCTTTCACTAGTTCTTCAAGCCTTGACTGCTCCACCTTTTGAACCTGCTGCTTCAGTAGATCTCAAATTCTTGTCTTGGAAAACAGCATTCCTTGTAGCCATCACTTCAGCAAAAAGAGTTTCGGAGCTTCAAGCTCTTTCTGTGAAGCCTCCTTATTTGATCTTTCACCCAGACAGAGTGTACCTCAGGATCAATCCTTCTTTTCTTCCCAAGATAGCATCGGAAACCAACATAAATCAATCCATAAATTTACTGGTTTTCTTCCCTAAATATCAGAATAAGGGAGAGTACAAGCTGCACTCATTAGATGTTCATAGGCAGCTTCGCTTTTATACTCATAGAACAGCTGGTCATAGACAATCCGACCAGCTGTTCGTCTCATTTAAATTCAAAAGTATCTTTATCAAGCTGGATTTCTCAATGTATCCTATTGGCGTATCAAGTCTCTGGGAGACCCGCACCGGAAGGAGTTCGTGCACATTCCACTCGTTCCATCTCTACTTCTGCGGCCTTCAAGTCTAGAGTTCCATTGGATGATATTTGTTCGGCAGCCACTTGGGCCTCATCACATACCTTTATTAACCACTACAAACTGGACGTGATTTCTAGAGGGAGAGCATCCTTTGGCTCTGCGGTGCTTCGCAATATCCTTCCATGATGGCCACCCAAGGTGCAGGTAGCTGGGGACTCTGTCCCACAGGTTGCTGACAAATGAACTCCCTACTTCAGATTAAGAAGTTATGTACTCATCATAATGTTCCATCTGAGTAGGTAGCTTCATTTGTCTGCAACCATACCCCCCTCCTTCACCCTGGCCTTCTTCGGATCTATTTTTAGTTGGATACCCATTTTTTGGGTATATATTGAGGGGCAAACTCGATCTGAGGTCATGGAGGGTTAGCAGGGGATTATGGGTGAGGGGAGGAGCTAGGAGCTTGTATCCATTAGCTTGAAACAAGTTGCCGGCTCTGATCCGATATCAGATCCAAGACCCACAGGTTGCAGACAAATGAAGCTACCTACTCAGATGGAACGTAATGGTGAGTACATAACTTCTTATTCCTATCATTCCTTGCCTGCAACTAGAGTTCCTATGGTGGGCAGAGGCCTGCCACCAAAACAAGGGACTGTCATTCACACTACCCCCTGCCGCTTAAACCCTAACTACAGTTGCATCAGACTATGCTTGCGGGGCACATCTGGCAGGGAAGTGCATTCAGGGAAAATGGAGCCCAAATCAAATGCACCTTCATATTAATCAAAAAGAAATGCTAGCCGTGCTGAATGCACTGACAGCCTTCAAGGACTACCTTTATCTAGGACAATTAATGATAGACAGACAACACCACGGTTATGTGGTACATAAACAAGCAGGGGGGGTACACACTCCTACCCCTTTGCAGTCTAGCCATGGCATTGTGGAACACAGCCTTGACCTTATCAAGTACAAGTACAAGCTCAATTCCTGTCAGGAAATCTGAATACTCTGGCAGACGAACTAAGCAGAAATCTCATATGGACCCACACGAATGGAAACTGGAAACATGGATTTTCGACATGTTGACACGCAAATGGGGGAGCCCAGACATAGATCTTTTTGCCTCACCCCAGAACTATCATTTGTACAAATTTTGCACAATAACTCATCACAAAAAAGCCTGGAAAGTGGATGCTCTATCCTTCAGCTGGAAAAACCTATCAGTCTATGCCTTTCCCTGTCTGCCTCTGCTCTCCAAAGTTCTACTAAAAGTCAAACAGGACAAACCAAAAATGATATTGATTGCTCCAGACTGGCCTTGCCATCACTGGTACCCACTCCTTCGCAATGTGTCACACCTTCCACCGTGGCACCTGCCTCAGACACCTTACTTACTGTCTCAGCAGAACAACCAAATTCTGCACATGCAGCTCCAAACTTTGAATCTTGCAGTGTGGCTAATCTCCTAATTTCACAGTTAGCATCCCTCAGCAAACCTGTGATGGATGTCATTTTGGAGGCGAGAAGGCCTAGTACCAGAAAATCTTATGCTGACAAATGGAAAAGATTCTGTGCCTAGAACCAGTCTCAAGGGATAAGCGCAGAAGTGCCCAACATTTCTCAGATTTTACAATACTTAACCGAGATGCTTCACAAGGGCCTGTCCTTTTCTTCCATAAAAATCCATGCCTCAGCCATTTCAGCTCATTATAACACAGAACTTCCCCTCTTCTCTCATCCTGTGCTAAAGCAGTATCTCAGAGGTGCCAAAAACTTCACCCAGGAAAGTTCCAACCCCTGCCTGAGACCTCAATTTTGTATTGGAAAAGCTCACTCTTCCTCCTTTCGAGCCAGCTGCTACTGCTGATTAAAAATTTCTCTCCTGTTAAACAGCTTTCCTTTTAGCAGTCATTTCAGCTAGAAGGATTTTTGAATTACAGGCTCTTATGGCAGTTGAGCCTTTCATCACTTTTCTTGCAGACAGGGTATCTGTCAGGACCAATCCATCCTTCATGCCTAAGGTGGTATCCAGTGTAGCTCTTAATCAGACCATTCATTTGCCAACTTTCTTTCCCAATCCACAGAATAAGGGGGAGCGGATTCTGCATTCATTGGATGTACACAGACAACTTAGGTTTTACTTAAACAGGACAAAATCTCAAAGAAAATCTGAACAACTGCTGGTGGCATTTGCTGCAGGGGCAGAGGGAAAGGCTATTTCAAAGCAAACCATTTCCAAATGGATACGCCATTGTATTCATTTCTGCTATATGCACCATGGAAAAACTATTCCCCAGGGGAGGGCGGCATCTACTTCTACAGCCTTTCTCAGAGGTGCTCCTACCAGGGACATTCTAGAAGCTGCTACCTGGAGCTCAGTTCATACGTTCACCAAACATTACTATTTACCACTTTTCTCTAACTCCAGAGCTGGCTTTGCCACTGCTGTCCTGCAGGGCCTTATAACTGGTCCTAATGCTGTATAATTCCCTCCACCCAACCATAGCTTTGGGAATCTACCCAAATGCAGTGACTGCAACAGTGAAACACGAAGAACATAGTACAGTTGTGTACACTTACCATAAATGTAGATGTTCAAGTGTATTCACTGTTGCAGTCTTGGTTACCCTCCCTCCAGCCCCCTATTTTTCTCTGGCTATACCTCTAATTTATTTCTCTATGCTTTAAAAGCCCTTTTGGTGTATTTGCTTTTGGGATTGAAGGTATATTTTTTGCGCTTTTTAATTTTATTTGCTCCCCATTTGGGGGGTACCTGACATCTAGGGCAAGAAAAACAGATGTAATGGCGTCAGCTGCATGTTTTATACCCCCTGACAGCCTGACATGGAAGAAGGGACAGCAACCGATGCAGGAGCCAAGAGTTTGTTAATCAGGCCGACTGAGGGCAACCTGCCAGCAGATTACACAAATGTAATGACTGCAACAGGAATACACTCGAACATCTACATTTATGGTAAGTGCACACATCTGTACTATCTTTTCTGGCTACTGTTGTGAAAATTAGCAGAAAATGACTGATATTCGAAATAAATTGTGTCTCGGTATATGCTGTTTTAATACTGTATCCTTTCATGGTTGACTGTATTCATTTTTTAACACCTTTGTTAAATTATTAGTTAAGACATAGACAAACATAAATTAACATAAAAGAAAACGAACCATATTAACATGTTTCCAGTAACACTTATTGTACATCATACATGTTCTTTTTTATAACCATCAGTCCAGCCTTACATAAATTGCTCATTTCTTACCACCTCTTAAACCTCAGTCCTCCTTCTCTTGAACATAATTCTGCATGTATAGTTCCCGCATTTTTCATTTCTTTGTAAAATGCTTCTTCCCGTTTCAAAAAATCCCATTTACAGCTCTTTTAGGTCTATTGCAATATTCAGTATTTCAGATACAGTTGGTATAGAGTTTGATTTCTGTTTTCTAGTAATTGTATTTTGGCAGCCACCTGGAATTAAAGTTAACAAGGCCTTATGGTCTAGGCAATTTAGATCCTGTGTCCAAGCTCAAATGAATTGTATTTTTAGTTGCATCCATTTACTCACCCAAATATTTGTAAGGGTACTCTGTAGTGGAATTTTTAAAGATTGTCATTGCATTTCCCTCCCAGAACATGTGTTCCCAGTTACCTCTTTCTTTCCCATCACACCTCCAACATTGCCATCTTCCTGAGAAGAACTTTATTAGTTTCTGTTTGGAGTATAAAAATACCTGTGCAGATGCTTCAAAGCAAAAATCCTAAGTCTTCTAGGCTTTGTTGCATACTTGGGAGCCATACATGGATCCTCCCATTGTTCCCTTGTAAATGGTTTATCCATTCTTTTTTCTCATTCTTTTCTAACTGCCTCTGATTGATTCTTATAGTTATTGTGCAATATTTTATATGCCCTACTAAGTTTCCCTTTTATAACAGTAACCTCTGTTGTAGATTCAACTAAATCCTCTACCAGAGCAGGCCTTTTAGTTAGAATTCCCCTATTCCTTTCTCTTTGCCTATACTCTAATATCAGTCCCTGGTAGGGAAGGCAGTCTCTAGCCTGCAGTCCAAATGTTCTCTTGACTTCTTCCCATTCTGTCACCTTTCCCTCTCTAGTTATTCCCTTCCAATACCTTGGTTGTTTTGCCAGTTTTCTTCAGTAAATTCCACCTCTCTCTTTATTCTCCAGATCCCCGCTTGCAATCATCCCCATCAGCAAAATTTCCTTTTTACATTCTTGTTTTGGCTTGGTTCTTAGAATACTTTCTGCTACTTTGACTGTAATATTCTGTGTGGCTGCTGCTGCTGTTCTCGTGGATTTACATCCAAAATCCCACTGTCTTCTTATTTCTTAAATTTCACCCCTCCTTTATCTCCATCCTTTTCTAGTTTGAATTATAACTTTGTGGTTGTGTTACGTTTATGAGCCTTAATTGTGAAGCTCTAAAATATCTCTTCAAATCAGGTAGTCCTAAAGCACCTTATTCTGTTGGGTCAGATTATCGCACTTAACCCTTGCCCAGTTCTTCTCCCAGATAAATTACTTCATCTCTTTATTGTTGTCTACAACTTCTCATCTGGTTGATAAAAAAAAAAATAAAAAATGCCTGACCTGTATATAAAACTAAAGGGACTAAAAATATTTTCGCTGCTTGTATCTTACTGTCCATATCCATAAACAAGAGCTTCACTTTCTCAGTTTTTCTATTATCTTTTGTTTAGTCTTTTTCCACATACCCTTAGCTGCCATAACAGAACCCTTTTAAACCATACTCCTAAAATTATCTTATTGTGTCCCTACAAATATGAATATTTTTGAACTAGTTCATGTGTGGGTCTGTAATTTATGGCTATAGCCTTTGTTTTACCTTCATTAATTCCAGTAAACGAAGAAAAAGTGACTGTAAAGGTGAATCAATAAAGCCCAATGGACGACTGTAATCCACTCCAAACCAGTTTAATAGTCACACCAATAGAAAACATTAACGCCAAACAAATACGTTTTCGCTTAGAAAACTTCATCAGATGTGGGATGATGGTTGAACTTGCAGCTTAAATACCTCCCCTAATTAAAAAAATATGCTTTCCATTAAGTAATTCAAATTTTATTTAAAAAGCTTTAAAAACATTCTTTATATATAAAGAAATGACAAAGAATGTTCAAACAAATTCAATGTGCATTTTATTAATAAAAAGGAAATGATCTGAAGTAGGCACTTCATTTGTCAGCAACCTTTGGGATATGGATCCGATCTCGGATCTGAGCTGGCAACTTCTACCACAGCATAGATCCGAGCTCTTAGCTCCTCCCTTTACCCATAATCCCCTGCCAACCCTGACTGACCTCAGATCTAGTTTGCCGCGCTTCAAGCTGGATTTTCGAGCTCCTGCTACTTAGTGAAGATTTGTGAGAAAAATTTTCTATTTTTACTCCCCTTTTCTTGTGTGAGTGAGAGCGAGTGTTTAGGTATCCTTAGCCCTGTATATCTCTCAATTTAACTTAATTTGTGTTTATTTTTCCTCCCTGCCCTCGCTGGTCATAGTGTGTGTTTGTGGTGTGTGTAGGGGCCTAGTGAGTGTGTTTTCTGTGCTACTATGTCGGAGGCCTCTAAAGCCATCTTTTCAAAGTGCACCGAGTGTGGCCATAAGCTTTCACCGGCGAATGGCCACACCCGGTGCGGAGCCTTGGGGTTGAACACCTCTCCTCTGGATGCGCGATTTGCGCGGCGTTCAACCCCAGGGCACTTAAGGACCGGAGGTCGAAGCTGATTCTGGCGGGCCTTTTGCCCCCGGGTTCGGCTGCCGGGAAAGCCAAACGGAAAGAGAAGCACCATAAGCAGCGGGCAGAGGACTTCTCCTCGGCCCCGCCCGCCAAATGGGCTTCTCCCTCCAGAGCTTCTGGATCGCCTCCTCCTCGGCTCCGGTCCCCTTGTTTCTCACCGGGACCAGGGGAGGAGGGGACCCGGTTCCCCGTCGAGGTCATCGAGGCGGCACTCTAGGTCTGCCTCGATGGCCTCTTTGAGGTCCACTTTTAGCATGTCAGATGCAGACATGGACCAGATGATGAGGAAGTTCATCCAGGCCCAGCTGCAGATGGGAGTGCTGTTGCCTCCCCCCCCCCCTTCCGGGGGGGGGAGCTCGACCCCTTTTTTTGCTCCAATCGCTCCTTCTCTTCTTATCAGTCAATTGTTTCAGAGATTTGCTAAAGAGTGGGACTTTTTCCATGTTGCTAGGAGTCCTGAATGCCCACAGTCAAACAGCTATGCTGAACGTGCAATACAGAGTGCAAAGCAATTACTAGAGAGGTCAAAGCATGACAATACCGATATCTTCTTAAATTTACTCAGTCTCAGAAATGTACCCCGAGGCAACCTACTTGGTTTGCCTGCTCGGTGACCTCTATCTAGACAAACCGGAACAACCTTGCGTATCAGATCTAGTTTGCTGGTGCCTAATGCTAAAAACAACAGAGCAATCAAAGCCCAGCTTTTTAAGAAGCATTCTCAGAAGTCCAGCTATGATAAAACGAGCAGATTTCTTTGTCCCTTAAAAGGAGAGACAGTGAGGATGCAAATGGAGAAAGGCTTTTATCGAACTGGTCAAGTGGGAGGTACATATGCCAAGCCGAGATCTTACTTCGTGGAATCTAAGGGTATAGAGTACAGGAGAAACCGCAGACATCTTCTTCCTGTATCAGAAAAAAATATTGCAGCATTGTACCTGTAGTGGAGACTCTAGATCTTAGAGCAACCCTGACAGCGTTCATGCCATTCCCATTCCTAATGATGTCCTAGTTGTCCCCAAAGTTGAACATTCCTTGAAGACAGTCCCCATTGCTAGATCCAATTTTGACTTTTAAGTTACATGATCAGGTTGTGTTTCCAGACCTAGTGTAAAATACACAGCAACCAGGACATTATTGTTTTATGTGTGTCTAATTTTGTATGATTGCATGTCAAAAGATCATTTTTTGTAAACTGCATGTCATTGAATACTGTCATTTAATATATGGACTATTTCTCAAAGAGAGAAGATGTAGATCAGAGAGTGTGTATGTACCCTTAAGAAGCATTTCCAGATGTAGCACGTGAATATAAATAGTGAGCACATGCAGGCAGCAGTGCCATTTTGAGAGAACAGCCATTTTCCACATGTATGAGTGTGGTAGTCAGTCTGTTTATAAGCTTATTTAAGTTTGTTACAAAGCCTCTTGACTGATGGGCTTGTGTGTAATAAAGCTGCTTGAACTAAACCCACGAATGTTCATCTGTTTTATCCTGACCAGACGAGCGACACCCCCTCCCAAAAAAAAATCTACAAATTCACACCCATCCCTTTTATTCTTCTCATTAGAAACAATTCTGTTGTTAAATGCACAAAGCCTTCATAACAAGCTCTTGTCTGGTTGATGTTCTCTGTTGTTAAATGCACAAAGCCTTCATAACAAGCTCTTGTCTGGTTGATGTTCTCTTTAATTTGCAGAACTCTGACATACTAGCTGTTACCAAGCTCTGAATAAAACAAGACATTCCCCACTTGCACCATTTTCCATTATAATTACTTTTTAGATGCTAGATGTGGCCCTAGAAAAGGTGGTGGAATTCCTCCTACTCTGTAAAACCCTGTCCCAAGCTAACAGTGTCTGCTGCTGCCCCTAACTGGCTGCTTCTACATATTACCACAAAAATCAAAAACACTACACATCTCAGTAGCCTGCTTCACTCCCTCCAGCCACATCTAGTGTTTTCCAAACACTAATTCAAGAAGTTACAGCACAAGTAGGAAACAAAAGCAAGCATACCATCATGGGTGATTTTAATTTAAATATGCCTCACTCCATCCAGCATGATGTTGTTGTCACTCCATCCAGCATGATATTAACAAAATTCTGTTTGACTTTAACATTGGGCAACTACTGCAACAGCCCACATGACCCAACCTTCTCACTAACGGTCAATCTCTTCTAGATGTAGTCATTACAGGCAGCGCTAGTCTAATCTCAAATATTACCATCTGCTTTCCTTTTATTAGTGACCACTGCACAATAAACTTCACAAGACATACCTCATAGCTATTATCCCCCACCACCACCGACTAATGTCATTCCGGCCTAAGACAAATTTGGACAGCAAAAGATTTAAAAGTATTCCTCTCCATCACAGTCTGGTTTGTCAAGTTAAACCTAAGGAACCCAAAACTTGCCACACAGGATTTCACAAATGCAGTCAGATCCTTTCAGAACACTTTATTGTCTTTATTTTTTTTCAGACTACAAACCCTCAAGAAATGCTTGGTTAACTCCTTTGTTGAAATCCCTTTTAAAACTTATAGTAGGTCATGCGTGGCAGGCATGGAAAAAACAACCCTTCCCTTGGCAAAAGGCAACAATGTATCAAAATCTGAAACCTCACAAAACAAGCAACATGAAGACAAAAAGCCAACATATGAAAACTTTTCAAAAAATCCTAGCTAAATCACAAAAAAGTTTCTGGAAAGAAGTGAATTGACTCACAGGAAGGGATATTCAAAACAATCCACCGACAGCAACACATGCATTCTATTTCTGTGAAATTTCCAACCTATCCCACCCTCTCAACCACTCACAGTGATTGCTCCTCTGTCTTCCCCAAGAACCACCTTTTTACATTACTCAGTTTTAAGTTGAATAATTCAAAACAAGACACTTAAAATCATTTCTGAAACAAACAAAAACTGGCAGTTTACCAAGTGCAGATAGTCTGTGTCCCTGGTTTATATACCATCACAGCCTTCATGCATGACATCTTCAGTCTCTACCTATGCAAAATATTGTGTCACATGTGGAAAATGGCTGCTATCATTCCATTCCAGTCCCAAAGCAATCTAACCCCAGCAAAGCTTCCCAATACAGGCCAGTCTGTAACTTCCCCAAACTAAGTAAACTGCTTGAAAAATTATTTATGTTCAGCTCACCCAGTACATCACTGTCTACAATCTACTCTCCCATAAAAAGCAACAGTTCTGGACTGGTTTGAGCACAGTCACAGACCTGCAGACCTTAAATACCGCTGGCTGTTGACAGAGTTCAGACCAGGTGTTTTTATTGACTAACCTCACTGACAACAGCTTCCTCCTTCATCACCTACTGCAGATAGGTATAAATCCTGATTCCTTTTTTGTTGAAAAAACTATCTCGGCAATCTCCACTTCTCTGTCAGAGTTCATACATTGAATTCTCAGTCAGCTATCACAAATGGAGGTTCTGTACACGCTTTTCTAGTATTATCCATCTTTATAAATAAACTTCACTTTAACCTACCTCATCTCCCCTTCCTTCTGTACAAGGATGACATGGTACTGTTTCACACAAACAGCTCTGTACCCAACCTCCAGAAAGACCTGTTAATAGATTTCTAAGCTCTAATCCACTGAATGTCTTGACACCTCATTCTCAACCCCCTAAAATCCAAAAAAATGTGATGAGTGTAACAAAACAGAAAGTAAAAAACAGAAGACTCTGGACTACAAAAATACCCCATAGAAAGCACTACCTCTTTTAAATACCTTGGTATTTGGCTTGACCAACCCTTAATGTATCCCTCCACCATGAATAAACCAGAAAAAAAATGTTACTTGTGTCCTATTTTGGACTGGTAACATCTACCCCTTTCCTTATGAAACCTCCAGACTAGCTAATAGCAAAGGCATTCTAGTCTTCCAGCTTAAGTATGGCCTCCTCTTAGCCTTAGAATCAAAATATCCCCACACATTGAAACTATAACTGTTAAAATTTGTAGATCTGATGTCACTTTCATTCATTGCACAACAAATGGGTTTGGATCAGACTTGTCCACTTTTTTTCAGCTTGTAAAACAATGAAACTATCTGGCTCCTCTTACACACAATGCTCTAGTCCAGTACTTACCTCAGATCTTGTTTGCCGTCTTTGGGTACGGACAGGGTCACTGTCAGCTTTTGAGCAATAACGATTTTTTTTTCTGTGTGAGTAAAGTAAGAATTTTATATCCTTGACTGTTTACCTTTCTGAAATTTTCCTACGCATCCTCCTTTGCCTTTCCTGCACTTTTACTGTATCTTGTGCATTCTAAAATGCCATAGCTGGTATTTTCTCTATCCGTTATACCTTTGAGATAGTTTCTTTTATTACCGTTGTTGGTAATATTTTCCCCTTTTCCTTTTCTTTATATATATATCATTTTTTTATCTCTGTAATATTCCATCTGATGTTGCCAATCTTCATTCTTGACAAATGGGATGCTGTACCGACCTCTCCAAACTGGCTCGGCCATTATACAGCTCACGCCAGACAAAAAAACTCTCTACCTTATAATGCTCATCTCTCCATTACCTCAGATCTCGTTTGCCGCTCTGATAACAAGACGCGTCAGCCAATACTCTCCAGTATGCTTTAATTTGTTCTGTTTTTCTGTATATGCCTTCTCCGATTTATAGTGCACTTTATTTGCTCTTTCTGTCTTATCTAGTGTGGTATGTTTGCGTCTAAATCATCTCTACTTTTGTTACCTTTTGGTATTTTTATTATCATCATTGGTAATCCCCCCCCCTTTCCTTTTTACCTCTTGGTAATCTCTTCATACCATCGCTGGCATTTTCTTACTGATTATCTTTATAGGTATTTCTCCCTACCATTGTGGTAGGTTTTTCTTCTTTCCTGTCCTTCCAGTGTGTGTGTGATTCCTTTAAAAGGCGGAGAAGCAAAAAGGCACATCTGGGTTTTAGCAGTGCCAGGAATATGGAAGAAAGATGCCCAACTCTACAGGCATCCTTCCTGTGTATATTGTTAGGGTATGCTCCATCTAGAAACTAATTGTAAGATTGACTCACCTTGTAAAGCTACATAACTTATGTACCTCTTATATATTGTAAAAAAAAATAAATAAATAAAAAAAATTAGTATTCCTGTATGCCTGAAACATGCATGTTTATATTGTATTCTGTTATATTTTGCTGTAATATTTTTGTTAAGCTCATTTACATAGTTTGTTAGCAATGTACTACTTAAACTAAGTTTAGTGCTTGTACCTTAATAATGTTCTTTATGTTGTGGAGCTTTTCTCCCCGGGCCTCCACTGAAAACAGGTTTTTTTCAACCCAGTCGGACACTACCCGGTTAACAAATGTAAATAAAATAAATCTGCTAAGGTTTTAGTTCTAGAACCTTGACAGAGCGAAATAAGCTTATTTTAAAAGGGTTATTAAAACCTTCCTTCATAGAAGCCCTTTCTAAGCCAGAGTATTTTAAAGTTGAACAAAAAAAGAGAAGTTATTCAGTGCTGAGCTCACCATTAGCACCAGACTCCAAAAGGCATAAGTCTTTGGTGATGTCAGCCTCTTCGGGACTGAAGAGTGAAGTACCAAAACTTGTGAAACTGCCTTCAGCACTGTTAGTCACAACCCCTTTGGTACTGATGGTTTCTACAGCGAACTTGACTACCTCGGCACCGACAGTCTCATCGGCGCCAACCTTGACAGTATCGGTACTGACAGTTTTGTCAGTACCAGTCTCTCTAACCTTCCCACTCGGTTCCTACTTCTCCATCAGCTCTGCAGCAGACAGTGCCAAAGAGCGAAGCATTCGTACCTCCCATAACAGGATACTCTCCTTCCATAGACCCCTTTTTGGGTCAACTTTCCAGTCCATTCATGGATAGGCCTCAGTCTCCCTCGGGGATGTCAGTCTGATCAACCAGAAGTCTTTCCGAGATAGACGTGATGAGGTAAATGGGTCAGCTTTTGGCAGCCAGGGGTCTTCCCGCACCAGCTCATACCTCCCTCCCTCTCAGAGTTGAAGTTTATTTTCCCAGGACTCTCACTTCTGTTCCTCCTCTGACCTCCTTTTTGGGTTTGGAGCCTGGCACTTCCATTATCCCGGTTCCAGCTGCTATGGTGCTGACAGAAGCCCCTTCTTCAGTACCGAGATTGGCTGTGATGTCTTCAGCTCCCTTGGAACTGATAGACTCGAGGTTTCGTAGTTCGGCTGTCAGTTCGGAGGGCTTCATTTCAGTACCGGTTATTTATTTGGGGCCGTCCTTGGCTCTCGGAACCCTGGCAGTTTCAGACTCTTTCCCGGATCCTGTTTTAGAGAGCGGTCCTCCCGAGTGGGGTGTGACCCCAGTTCCAAGGTTGTCTTTCTCGGTTCTAGGCTCCCATCCCTCTTCGGGTGTGTCTGCTTTCCAGATCATGGAGAGAGCTTTAGCCTCGGCGGGCTCTCAGCTGGCCCCCTCTTCTTCAGAGTTTCACATATTTGCACCTTCTTGTCCGCAGCTGTCACCATCTCTCACATTGGGACAGTGGGCACTGAAACATCAAGATTTCCCTGTTCAGGGTCCCTCTTCTTCTGAGTCTTCCTTAGAGATCCCCACTGAGGAACCACTCTATAAGAAGATTTGCAAAAGGAAACATCTAGATTCTCCAGAAGAATCTGTCATGGAAGACAAAGACTACGATGAAGGGGAGGGATCCCCCCTATCACCCCTGAAGATGTCTCATTTGGAGACATCCTGGAAATATTAAAACAGGGGTGATTGGAAGTCCACAAACCCATTCTCAGAGGAATCTGTGTTCTTGCAGGCTTTTGGTACTTGCCCATCTACTTCTTGGGTGACCCCACCTGCTGACAACCTTATCAAGCTTATTGCACAGTGGACGTGGAAGGCTCCTGATTCCATAGAGCCGATTCCCCAGAGGCCAGGAAAAATTTTATCAGCTCCAGAAGACCTAACCACATTGGGGAAAGGGTTTAGCAGTAGATGCCATGGTGGCGGCGGCCACCAAAAAGGAACTTGTCGAGGAGAGTTTCACTGTCCACCCTCCTAACCTAGAGTCTTGGACGATGGAGAGGTTTGGGAAGCAGGTCTTTGCCCCATCGACCTTCGCTTTTAGGTCTTTGAATTTCATGGCATACCTTCCTAGACTGCAAAGGGATCTGATAAAGAAGCTGTCGGATACCCTCGCCAGAGCTGTGTCTGACAAGGTGCGGGATAAAGTTGCCTGTCAGCCTGCTACTCTGGAGTCTGTATCAAACTCGTCCATGCGGCTCATCTCTCATGCTGCCAAAGGAATGACTGGGGCAGTGGGTTCAGGCGTTGCCATAAGGTATCATGCCTGGGTGCGGTTGTGTAACTTTGCAGAACCTTTCAAGCCTTCCTTCATCAATGCTACTATTGACGAATCTTCCTTGTTTGGACCCAAAAGTCGGAGACACATTAGCCAGATGTGAAAAAAATGGAAAGACCCTTTTTGTAGTGGGCATTCATTTCTCTACTCCTCAGCGATCCTACTCTAGGAATCAGAGGAGTGGAAAAATGTGGTTCAAAAAGTCCAAAGGGCCCTTTCAAGGCATACGTGGCAAATACTCCCCTCAGGTCGGGGGGGGGGGGCGTTCATTTGGAAGACACCCTCCATGTGTCAGAGGAGGTCTGTGAAGTCAGGGCTCCAGAGATTCCTTCTCTGGGCAGCCCTACCAGTGCTCCTGAATAGAAGCCTGTGTTACTTACCTCTGGAAGCAGTTGGGGGAAGATTTTCACTGCACCACTCAGCCTGGCTATTGATAACTTCGGATACTTGGGTACTTGGGTGCAGAGAATTATCACCAGCAGTTAGCAAATTCACTTTACTCTCTTTTCAAAGATCCCAAGAAGAGTCCTTGATGTTCCACCCAGTCAGAGGGACCAAGCAGCTGTAGAAATTCAGAAGCTGTTAGAAAGAGTAATCCAAGAATTCCCACGAGACCAAAGATGATCCGGATTTTACTCAAGATTCTTTTTAGTGTCAAAAAAAGACTGGAATGGAGACCAATTTTAGATCTCAGCCTTCTGAACAATTTCTTTCAAGAAACAAAATTCCGGATGGTCACAGTCCAGTCTATCCTTCCCCTTCTAGAGGAGAACAATTGGAGGTGCTGTATAGACCTTCAGGATGCATATTACCACATAAAGATGGACAAAAGCTCCAGAAGATTCTTCTGCTTCTGGCTGGGAGCAGTAGCAGCTCATTTGAGGCTAAGCGGATTCCGAGAGTTTCCATACCTAGATGACTGGCTCCTCACCACCCCAACCAGGCATGTACTGCTTCAAACAACATACTCCATACTGAACCTTTTTTCAGTCTTTGGGAATTACAATCAACAGAGAGAAATCACAGTTGACGCCAACACAAGACCTAGAATTCATAGGAGCAAGCCTCAATACGATTTCTTGTGTAGCATCTCTCCCTGTACACAGACTACAAAAATTAAAGTCGCAAGTACAACTAATCATTTCCAAAAACAAGGTTCCTGCTTTCTGCAAGCTCTGGGTTCTGTGGCAGCCACCATAACTTTAATCCCCCTTGCAAGGTATCCCAAGAGGCTGCTTCAATGGCTCTAAACAGTGCAATGGGCGATACTGACACAGCCAATGTCTTATCA
The DNA here is from genome assembly GCF_019279795.1 of Protopterus annectens. Classification (NCBI taxonomy): domain Eukaryota; kingdom Metazoa; phylum Chordata; order Ceratodontiformes; family Protopteridae; genus Protopterus; species Protopterus annectens. The sequence goes on from NC_056730.1 coordinate 427,801,202, forward strand.
GATATTAATATCACATTGCTGCAAGAAGGATCTATCCTGGTGGATGTCAGAGGAAAGTTTATGCTCCTTCTCCGCTCACTGCCGTAGTGACCACAGATGCTTCCCAGATCGGGTGGGGGGCATTATCTGGGAAGAACAGTTCAAGACACTTGATCCCTGCAAGAGGCGAGTTTGCTTGTCAGTGTCCTAGAATTGAGGGGGGTACTTCTAGCATTGCAAGCCGTTCAGTCTGTCCTTCCTTCGGAGAGGGTTTATTTCAGTTAGACAACATGCTAGTAGTCTGGTACATCAAAAAGCAAGGTGGAACCAGATCCTACCCCTTGTGTTGGGAAGCTCTCAGAATATGGCAATAGGCTATTACTTCCACCCGCTTCCTAATAGCCACGCATATCCCTTGAACCTCCAGTGTGATAGGCAAATTGAGCAGATGCATCCTCCTGCTTCATGAGTGGTCTGTAAATCCCAAGGTGGCAATACATTTTTTTTGTTGCTGGGACCAGCCCTGCTGCGATCTTTTTGCCTCTCCAGTGAACAACAAATGCAGCAGCTACTTTGCCCTAATTCCCTTGCAGGGGGAGACCCTGAGAGATGCACTCCTCCATGATTGGCTCCCGGGACTACTTTAATTGCCAGGCAGAGCAAATTACCTTCCCCAGTACAAAAAATCTTTCTGGCTTCTCATAAACCCTCCAATAGGAAACTCTACCTTGGCAAAAGGAAGAGATTTTCAGTCTGGGCTTATACGAATAATTTAGATCCCTTTTTAGCCCCATTTGACAATGTGTTGGAAGGTGTTGGAATATTTGGCTTCCCTTTTTAAACTAGGAGCTTCTGCCTCCACCATCAGAGTCCAGTTAGCAGCCATTTCCAATTTCCACAGTGTATTTGACGATCATCCCCTGATTTTCCATTGATTATGTAAAACCTTTCTTAAAGGTGCTTTACTTCTAAAGCCCCCATTCAGGGATCCTACATCTCCATGGGATTTGACCATAGTATTACAATCCTTAGTCCTTCAGCCACTTGAGCCAGCAGCTACTTGCAATCTTAACTTCCTATTGTGGAAAACTCTTTTTCTGGTGACTATTACTTCTGCCAGGAGAGTTTCTGAATTGCAGGCCTTATGTGTGAAACATACTTGTATGATTTTTCATAAGGATAGGGTGTCATTGAGAATCAATCTTTCTTTTCTACCTAAAGTGGTTTCAAAATCTAATATTAACCAGATTATAGATTTGCCAGTCTTCTTTCCAAATTTATCAAATAAAGTAGAATATTGCTTGCATTTGTTAGATATTTGTAGACAGTTATGTTTCTATCTGGACAGAACCAAACCATCTAGAAAATCAGATTGTTTGTGTCCTTTTCAGGTTCAGCTTTGGGTAAACAAGTCTCGAAAGTTACCTTATCAAAATGGTTTAGGGATTGTGTTACTTTAATTTACAATCATAGTAACTTCAAGTTGCCTGAGCCGGTTAAAGTGCATTTTACCAGATCTGTATCCACTTCAGCTGTTTTCCACTCCAAGGCTTCCATGGAAGAAATTTGTGCAGCCGCAACATGGGCCACACCCCATACCTTTATCACGCATTACAAATTGGATATGGCCTCCATGGGAAGAGCATCTTTTGGCTCTATGATGCTCAGGAATATCCTTCCTTAGGGCCACCCAGGACCTGAAGTAGCTGGGGACTCTGTCCCATTTGTCAAGAATGAATGAAGATCGACAACATCAGGTAAAGAAGTTATGTCCTTACCATAACGTTCCATCTGTTTTGTCGAGCTTCATTCATTCTTGACATCCCACCCTTCAGCCCCCTCCTAAGGACTTTTGGAAGTTTGGGCCTTTGTTTTGGGAGGTTATGTTTTAACTTAGACAGGGTTTCTCTTATCCTTCTATACTTAGCTGCAAACTCGATAGGAGTTAATGGAGAGACGGGCATTTTGGGTAGAATCTTAGCTCGAGAGTTTTTTGGCTAGCTGTATAACAGCCAAGCCAGTTCCAAGGGGTCGGAACAGAATCCCATTCGTCATGAATGAATGAAGATCGACAACACAAATGGAACTTTATGGTAAGGACATCATTTTTTTTCTTTTGATTCTCTCAATAGTTGTGGCTGAGAAACCCTCCAGTTTTAAAAAAATGTACAGCCTGTGGCCATAAAATTCCATTATCGGATACACACCCTGTGCACATTTATTGTTTAGGCCTGGCACATTTGGATTCTGCCTGTAATATTTGTAAGGCCTTCAACCCAAACTCCCTTACTGAATTACTCCTTTCTAAATCTTCCGGTACAGTGTCTGGGGCTCAAACCCCTAAGAAAACTGACAAGAAAGAGGCTAGAAAGCGTTCCCTAGATCCTGGCAAGTTCTTTGGCTCCGGGTTTGGAACTGCCTCTAAAAATTTCCAAACCTTCAAATCCTATCTCTTTGAATCTGAAGAAGAGATCCTCCAATCAGACTACTTCGGATCCAAAGACTATGACAAAAGTTTGGATCCAACACCTTTGGATCTGGCAAAGCATAAGAACAAGTCACCTTGGATCTGATCTCCTCCAAGCCTGGATCCTGTATCTTCTCTTCTGCCATCTCCTTTTCTGAAAGGCGTCCCCATTGTAGGACTTCATCTATGCCTTCTTCCCATTCCTGCAGAAGTCAGATCAAAGCAGATGTGGACAGGATGATGAAGAAATTTCTGTTGACGCAAATTCAAATGGGGGTTCTCCCGGCTCCCAGCCCATTGGGTCTGGAGATCTATATGAGTGCTATCCTGCCTATTTTCTCTCCTACTCCAGTCTGACCTTTGCTTTCACAGCAGTGAGATCCGAGAATCCCAAATCTGTCAGTATCGGATCAAAGATTATCATATCCTCTACAATGATACTGTCTCTGAGAAGACCGGCTCCAAGCACGTTCGAGCTGGATGACTCTTTGGGCCAAATTGCTACAGGATCCAAGATGTTTGGCTCTGACCCCTGTCTCAAGTGGTTTACCATCTGGTCAGAAGGAGACAACGATCAGAAGCATGTCTTCTCAGAGCAGTCTGTCTTTCTGTCTGAGGCATTCTGTTTTCGAGGTAGTGGAGAAAGTTTTCTCTGCTCCAAGAGGTAGGATGCATCCACCCTCCTCAGCTACTACTTCTCAGACCCAGTCATTTTTGCATCTTGAGCTTCATCTTCCTGTATCACAGGAACATCCAGCCCAAAATCTTCCAAGTACCCAGCAGAGTATATTAATATCTTCCAATACTTCTCCGGAAACATCTGCTGAAGAAGTCCTTATGAAGAGAAAGTGCAGAAGGAGGCATTTAGACTCTCCTCAAGTGTCTGTCACTGAAGATACTGATTTTGATGAGGGAAAAGGGTCTCCAAAATCACCACATGATGATGCCTCCTTTGGAGACATACTAAAGATTCTCAATAAAGGGCTGGCTTATCTACTGACATCCCTTCTCAAGAGGAATCAGTATTTCTGAAAGACTTTGAGTCTGGCCCATCTACCTCCTGGGTGACTCTGCCACCCTGTGACCTCATTGATTTGATCTCTGGATGGGTGTGGAAGGAACCTGATTCCATTGAGCCGATCCCCAAGAAACCACTGCACAAGGATAGGGAATTTTGGAGCAAAGGAGTATCACTTGATACCATGGTCATAGTGGCAGCCACAAAAAAGGAGCTTGCAGAACAAAGTTCTTCTATTCATCCCTCTAATAGAGGGAGTCTAGAGTGCTGGACATATTCGGGAAGTGTGTATATTCTTCAGCGACTTTTGTACTTAATGGTCACTGAATTATTTGGCATACTTCACCAGACTCCAGAGGGATTTGATTAAAGAGCTTGTCAAATCCCTCTCTGGGTCCATTACTTCTGACGCATAGAGTTAGAGTGCTTCACAGTTGGCTATCTCAAATCCATCCATGAGGCTCATCTCACATGCAGCTAAAGGTACCTCACAGATGGACAGTTCAATCATTTCCATTAGGAGACATACCTGGATGTGCCTGTGTGATTTCATCGAGCCCTTCAAGTCTTCCTTTGCCAATGCTGCTTTGACAAAAGATTTGTTTGGCCCCAAAATTAAAGGCACACTATCCAGTTGTGAGTAAGAAGGTAAAACTCTGTGTGCTGTAAGTGTTCATTTTTCAAATCTTCAAAGGACCTTTTCTAGGAATCCATGAGGTGGTTGCAAAATGCGGTTCAGAAAATCCCAGGATCCCTTCCAAGTTCCACGTGGAGACAGCTTCCCCAGAGGCAGAGGGGGGAACTCTTAACAATCGACCCCACCCACACGGCAGAGAGACCCGCAAAACCAAGGGTATAGAGATACTTTCTCTGACTGATCCTACTTGCACTCCTGAAAGGAGGCCCGATTGTCCAACTCTGGAGGCAGTCGGGGGTCATTTTTCCGTGCAGCAGAGAGCTTGACTAGAAATTACAAAGGATTCATGTATGCAGAGGATTATTTCCAGAGATTATATAACACCCTGTTCCCTACCCCCCAGCAGTAAACAGAATTCCCAATGTTCTACCCAGTGAGAGGAAAGCAGCAGCAGCAGCACTAGAAATAAAAAAAACTGCTAGAAAAAAGTCATCCAAGTGGTCCTTCCAGATCAGAAAGAGTCTGGAACTTGCTCATGATTCCTTTTAGTGCTGACAAAAATGCTTTTACCTGGGAATTAAAGGAGGAGAAGGCAACTACACACACCACAAAACCAGCCTCACATAATGCTACCACACCACTGAATCAAACACATAAACACACAAAGACATACTCGGAGGCTCTGAGTAAAAATTTACCTAAACAGCAGAGGCCTCCAAAGCAGACACCCAAACAACTGCCACCTCAAGACACCCCACAAGCAACACATAAACCACAAAAGCAGTGTGCAAAGCAGTCACAGCCCTTAAGGCCAAATACAACACCAAACATACTTGTCATAGGTGACTTCATAGTCAGACACACTGACGTCCCACTCACCAGGCTGAACAAGGAGAGGGTCACAGTAAGCTGCCTATCGGGCGCTAGAATCCGCCACATAACACCAGCACTCTGGTCACTCCACGGCAAGTACAAATATGACACAGTCATTGTCCATGCTGGTCTGAGCGACCTGAGGCACCTCCCTGGACTACATGAAAAGAGACATAGAGGAGCTCTCTGATTATGTAGCCCAGGCAGGTATGACCCTGACCCTGAGCAGTATCCTTCCTTCACCAAGAATGATGCCACAATATAGAGACAAGATGATCAGCTTTAACAATTGGCTTAATGTCTGGTGTCATTCAAAGGGGATCCAGTGTCTGTCTGCCTGGGATGACATGCTTGACAAGCCACGCTGCTTCACGAGGGACGGCTTGCACCTGTCACCCCTGGGATTCCGGATATTGGCTAAGGCTCTTGCCACCCCTATAGTGCCTTTTTTAGGCAAGGCTCAAATTCTAAACCTACCACCCTAGAAAACAAAAATGGGAAGAAACTGAGGGTAATGCTGCTCAATGCCAGAAGTCTAAATCTCAAAATGCACGCACTCGAGGCCCTTCTCAGTATGGAGAACATCGATGTCTGTGCTGTAACTGAAACCTGGTTCAAGGCTCCTGAGAGCACCCCGGCACTATTAGGATGTTCTTCATCTCACATTGCTGCAGTCCTTACATATGGGTAGTCCGCTGTCCTCGGTCGGCCCGAATACCAAAGTATTAGGCTGACGTCGGTCACGTCGCTTAAAACTGACATCAGGACGTCAGGGTACAAAAGCGCATGACCGACGTCATATCCTCAGTCTTTTGCCGCATGGTCCGATGCAGATTCTGAAATTTTGAGTTTCAGACCGAATCCAAGTTGGCTAAGTACCCCATTGGGAATATTTTGGTTTTCTTGCCTCAGTGTATTACGGATGTCAGAAAAAGTGAATAACTGTATTTCTTGTGGGAAGCAGATACCGCATAGGGATTATCATTCTTTGTGCATTCCTTGTTTGGGGCCTGAGCACGACGTTGTCGGGTGTCGCTTTTGTGCTAGGTTCAATAAGCGCACTATTAAGCGAAGGTTAGATTGTGCTAGGCTGGTCTTTGGGCGGTGCAATTATAATATGCCAAAGACAAAACAGTTAAGCCCAGGCAAGATGAGGGTTCTTTAGAGCTTCAGTGGAACCGGTGGTTCACTTCTCTGGAGTCTCAGGGGAGACTTTGATTTTGCAGGATGTGGCCTCTCAAGAGGCAGGTCAGGCTGAAGGGGCTTCTCCGGTTACTGTACTCCCTTCCCTTCCTAAGGTGGTTAGGCCCTCTCCTTCTGTTTCCAAGGCTTCTCCCAGAGGCAGGCCAGGTTTATCTTCTGTTGGTGTCCCTCCTAGCTCAGCAGGGTCTATGCCTAAGAAGCACATGCTTAAAATGGCAGAAGATTTGATTACTCTGATTAGAGGTTCTTTGCCCCCTCCTGATAAGAGGCCTAGGGTGGAGCCAGAGTTGGGAAGTTTTGAGCAGGCGGATGTTTCAGAGTCTTGACTGAAGACTTGCAGGAGTACTCTCCTTATTCTGATTCTGATGCAGATGATTCCACTCCTTCTGCTTCTCCTCCAGAAGATTTTTCTTTTTCAGAGACACTTCATTCTATGAGGGAACATTTTAAGTGGGAAGGTCAGGACTTCTCTGATTCTCGGAAAAGGCTTAGGAATTTTTGCTTTACCCCAACATAGGCCTTTGGCTATACCCCTGTTCTGGATGTTGTGGAAGATGTGTTTTCAGAGGCTTCACTTAATCCTGATTCTCTGCCTCCGCCTGTTAAACCGGATAGGTATTACAGGGTGCCTGAGGCTCATAAATATCTTTATAAGAGTCCTAGGGCGGACCCAGAAACTATTAGTCAGGGACCTAAGGGTGTCAAGGCCTCTGTTGTAAAAATCCGGTTCCTCTAGATAAAGAGGCCAGAGCTTTGGATAGATGGGGAAAGAAGGTCTATACATCTTCTACCTTAGCTATGAGGGCTTTGAATTGCCAGTTTCATATGTTGAAATATCAAAACTTTCTTCTTTCTCAATTGAAGTCTAAGGTGGATGCTCTGGCGGAAGGCATTGAGTGTAAAGAATTACAAGATTTGGTGCATGTCTCTGAACAGGTGGGTAAGCATTCATTACAATGTGGTTTTGATGCTGTGCAGGCCTCATCTAGGGTGGCTGCCACTGGTTCAGTTCTACGCCTGGCTGAAGGATCAGAATTTATCTGACCATGTTAAGACAAGGATTTTGGATGCTCCTTTGCAATCTGATGTGTTGTTTGGTTCACCTGTGGAGTCAGTCTTGAAGAAAATGGAAGACAAGGCTAAGTCTATGCAGGCTGTTAAAGATTTTTGCAAGTTCAGCCTGTTTAGTAGGAATTGGCCTGCTAAGGGGTGGACATATCCTTCTTATGATTCTCAGTCTAGGGGTAGATCTAGACGTGGCAGGGGCAGAGCTCAGAGTTCTTTTAGACCTAGAACAGGGAGTTCACCTGCACAATCTGGTGAGGGCAGGGGCCAGTCCTTTCGTAAACAGGCCCAATGACCTACTTTTTCAGCTGCCAGATCCTTCTTGCCTGGCAGCACCTTTGGGAGGAAGGTTGGCACTCTTCAAGGAAAATTGGAATTTGATTACCCAAGACAAATGGGTATTGGATATCATACACCAAGGTTACAAGTTTTATTTCCATACCTTGCCTCCTTTCAAAGGCATGCCAGACGTTCCTCCTCAGCAAAGACTAGAGGCTCACAAACAAATTTCTCTACTACTTCAAATAGGGGCCATACAACCTGTCCCTCTGCCAGAAGTGGGCCTAGGATTTTATTCTCGCCTGTTTCTAGTACCAAAGAAAGGGAACACGTGGAGACCAATTTTGGATTTATCTATCCTCAACACATATCTGGATATTCCCAAGTTCAAAATGTTGACGTTACAACAACTTTTACCTCTGCTGGGCAGAGATCACTGGATGGTGATTCTGGATCTCAAGGAGGCTTACCTTCATGTTCCTATCAGGCTCAGTTGCAGGAAGTATCTGCGTTTTCGGGCTGGGACTTTTCATTATCAGTTCTCTGCATTGCCCTTTGGCTTATCTACTGCGCCCAGAGTGTTCACGAAGGTTCTGGCTCCAGTGGTAGCTTTCTTCAGGCTAAGAGGAATACAAATCTATCCTTATTTGGACGATTGCCTGATTAAGGAAAGGGCGAACTTCTTCATCATTTACAGTATGTGATGGCAGTGTTAAGATGCCTGGGGTATTCTGTGAATGAAATAAAGTCCAGTCTAGTACCCTCTCAGGACATGTGCTTTCTGGGTGTGAGACTGAATACAGCATCCCAGATGGCCTTTTTGACCCCGGACAAACAAAAGAATCTTTCCCTTTACTTCCACCAATTGTCTCTGTCCAGGCTGACTGCAAGGACAGTCCTTCAAGCCTTGGGGTTCATGGCATCTTGTATTCTGGTACTTCCCAATGCCAAACTGCATATGAGGAAGCTACAATGGTATCTCAAAATGTATAGCACTGCCAAGATTTGGACACTGTCATTCAGATAATACCTTGCATTCAAAAGGAATTTTTGTGGTGGGCCCAGGAATGTCACCTAAACAAGGGACTCTCTGTGACCCGACCAGAGGCGAGTCAGATTTTAACGACAGATGCCTCAGACAAAGCTTGGGGAGCTCATCTAAATGGAAAATGGGTACAAGACACGTGGCCTGCCAGACTTCAACATTTACATATCAACTTGAAGGAGATGTTAGCAGTCCAATTTGCAATGATAGCTTTCAAGGATTTACTTCTTCCAGGGCAGGTGTTGATTCAAACAGACAACACAACTGTCATGTGGTACATCAACAAGCAAGGGGGGACACATTCATATCCTCTATGCAGACAAGCAATGATTTTGTGGGAGACTGCTCTCAGTTTACAGATAAATCTTCAGGCAAGGTTTCTGCCAGGAGCACAGAACTCCTTAGCAGATGTGTTGAGCAGACAAATTATGGATCCCCACGAGTGGAAATTGGATCCTCATGTATTTCAGAAATTGACAGTGTTATGGGGAACTCCAGACATAGATCTGTTCACTTCTCCACTAAATTACCAGCTGCCAAAGTTTTGCACAAAAAGGTTTCATCCCACAGCTTGGAAAGTGGATGCTCTCTCATTCAATTGGAGCAATCTTCACGTGTATGCCTTTCCACCTCTGCCTCTCCTCCCAAAGGTACTCCTGAAGGTCAGACAGGACAAGCCAAACATGATTTTAATAGCTCGGATTGGCCTCGACAGCACTGGTACCCATTACTGAGAAGTCTGGCAGGAGCCTCCATGGCCTTTGCCTTCGATTCCTCACCTGCTATCTCAGGAGAACAGTCATCTACTCAATGTCAAACTTCACTCTCTACATCTAACAGCCTGGCATATTCTGTTCTAAACCCTGGAGGGTCTCAGCTTCCACAACAAGTTTTGAATATTATTTTGGAGGCCAGAAGACCTAGTACAAGGAAAGTTTACGCAGATAAATGGAGGAGATTTTTATTTTGGAGTACAGCAAAGGACTTTGATGTTTCTAAACCTAATTTAAGTGTTGCTCTTCAATACCTTACTGAGTTATTGGACAAAGGTTTGTCCTTCTCCTCTATAAAGGTTCATGCTGCAGCGATTTCTGCTCACTATGACTGTGACCCACCATTATTTTCTCATCCTTTGTTTAAGCAATTCCTTAGAGGGGCAAAGAATATAAGACCCCGCTCCTACTCCTGCTTGGGATCTCAATTTTGTGTTGGAGAAACTCACTCTACAACCTTTTGAGCCTGCAGCAACTGCAGAGTTGAAATATTTATCATGGAAGACTGCTTTTTTGTTGGCCATTACCTCTGCGAGAAGGGTTTCTGAATTACAGGCCCTTATGGCGGTTGAGCCTTTCATAATTTTCCACAAGGATAGGGTGTCTTTAACCCTTCTTTTATGCCTAAAGTGGTTTCTAGTGTGGCTTTAAACCAAACTATTCATTTGCCTACTTTTTATGCAAACCCCCAAAATAAAGGGAGGATTTTGCACACTTTGGATATACACAGACAGTTCGATATTATTTGAGCAGAACTAAAGGGTTCAGGCAGTCTCAGCAGTTATTTGTTTCTTTGTTGGGTTCTCAGGGCAAACCTGTTTCAAAACAAACTATTTCTAAGTGGATTGGTTTTGTATTGCTTTCTGTTATTCCCATCATGGTAAGGAGATTCCAGCTGGGATTAGGCCTCATTCCACTAGGGCTACTGCCACTTCTACAGCTTTTTAAGGGGTGGCTACTAAAGATATTTTGGAAGCAGCTACTTGGAGTTCAGTGCATACTTTCTCTAAGCATTACCACCTTCCACTTTACTCTAAATCTAGGGCTGGATTTGCCACTGCAATTTTACAGGGCATTTTGGCAGCCCCTAATGCTTTATAGTTTTGCCATCCTCCTTACCTCTGCTTTGGGATTCTACCCATATGTAAGGACTGCAGCAATGTGAGATGAAGAACATAGTACAGTTTTGTACCTACCATAAATGTAGATGTTCGAAGATCCACATTGCTGCAGTCAATTTACCTCCTCCTTCCCTCTGTAGTGAGAGGTGGTGGTGTGGTTTGGGTTGTACATATTGTAAATATGGTTGGTGCAGGGTGTTTGGTTATTTTTTGCTGTTTGGCTTTGGCCTGTCTTGTTAGGGCCTTCTGACATCTGGGGCAAGAAAAGACTGAGGATATGGCGTCGGTCATGCGCTTTTGTACCCTGGCGTCCTGATGTCAGTTTTAGACCGGCGCCAGCCTAATACTTTGGTATTCGGGCCGACCGAGGACAGCGGACTACCCATATGTAAGGACTGCAGCAATGTGGATCTTCGAACATCTACATTTATGGTAGGTACAAAACTGTACTTTTTACCTCATATCATGCGTTCGGCCCCAAAACCCGGACCACACCACAAAAGGAGGGGGTGTATCCATATTCATAAAGGATACCCACACCTCCACGTTGGTGGCAACGCACGAAGCTTCGAAACCATCCAGGTGCAACTAACCATAGGCAAAACTGCTCTACAGATTGTAGCATGCTACAGGCCACCCTCTCAAACTCAGGAACCCCACACAGCCTTCCTGAAGACACTGGAGGGTATAAATGTATCTCCAAACACCATCATATTGGGTGACTTCAACTACCCGAATATAGACTGGGAACATTACTCAAGCCCCAACTTTCTAGCCCAACGGTTCCTGGAGTTCATAAATTCAAATGCCATGGAACAGCTAGTCACTGTTCCCATGAGAGGAGAAAATATACTAGATCTCATTATCACAAACATGGGGACAAAATGCTCCACACCGGAAGTATATCCCTCATTGGTGAGATCTGATCATAATAAACTAATCTCACTCGAAATCCACATCCCGCCCCCACCCCAAACAAAAAAGACCACAATGAAGAACTTCTCTAAGGCAAACTTCACACTACTCAAGACTGGTGTGGTATCCTTCAAGGCCCCTGAGCCAGTGGAAACCACAACCCAAGCTGCGGAAGCCCTTACAAATGCCTTCTATGAACACCTCCAGTACTGCATGGATCAGGCAATCCCAAATAAAACCAAGACTCTTTCCACAAAGGGCAAACGTCCAGTCTGGTGGACCCCAGCCATTAACAAATTTTACAATAAGAGGAGAAAGCTATTACATGATAGAACAAAATCCATAAAAGGGAAGTCACCTCTGATCATTATTAGTAAAAAATTACGAGCACTCATAAAATCAACTAAGGCCAATTTTGAGAGAAAAATTGCCATGGATTCAAAGGACAATCATAAGGCCTTTTTCAGCTATGTTAGGAACCTGGGTGGATACTCCCAGATATGCTCAGAATTAGTCCAAAATGATACAAAAATCACTGAACCCACAGACATTGCCAACATACTGGCAGACAGGTTCAGTGCAAACTTCACCCCCCCCCCCTAAAGGAGAGATAACTATCCCAGCGGAGTGTAGCCTCCCAGACATCTCAAATGCGCAGGTGAAAGCTGCTCTCTCTAAAGCTAAAACACAGCATCAATGGGACGGATGGTGTCCCGGCTGTGTGCTACACGAGCTAAATGAGGAATTAAACCGCACATAAGGCAGCTGTTTAATCTCAGCCTTACCACAGGATACGTGCCCAAGGAGTGGCGTCGGCAACTGTGGTCCCACTCCACAAAGGTGGCACCTCTACGGACCCTGGTAATTACCCCCATAAGCTTAACAAGTCTAGTCTGCAAAGCTATGGAGAGGATCATAATGGAGCTCATAAACAAAGATATAGGGGACTTGCAGACATTGGACCCGACCCAGTTTGGCTTCGTCAAGGGAAGATCATGCCTTTTGAACTTGGTTGACTTCTTGAAACAGTCACCAAGGCCATTGATGAGGAAAGGCAGTCCATACAGCCTACCTTGACCTTGCAAAGGCTTTCGACACAATACCCCACTCGGGTATTGTAGAAAAACTTACCAGCTTAAATGTAAACCCATATGTCACTAAATGGGTTGCAAACTGGCTTAAGGACAGAACCAACAGGGTTAGAGTTGCTGGCGCTATGTCAGACTCCAAGCCGGTCACAAGTGGTGTCCCACAGGGCTCGGTCCTTGGCCCCCTATTGTTCGGCATCTACTTCTCAGAAGTACAGGCCAACATGGGAGGACTTTGGCTGACAAAGTCTGCAGGCGACTGCAAACTGGGCCATAGTGGAAAGTGCATCGGACACGGATATCCTTCAGAAGGGACTCACGGAAACAGATAGCTGGTGCCAGAGCCATGGCCTGAAGTTAAACTCCAAAAAATGTCTAGTCATACCCTTCGGGAAAAACAAGGTAACGCCAAGCTACCATATAGGTGGCAATCCACTAAGCACAGAAGAGGTTATCAGGGACCTGGGGACCCAGGTTGACAGTGGCCTTTCTTTTGACACTCACGTTGCTAAAGTGGTTAGAAAGACCTTCTACATTGCCCACCTGATCATGAAGGGATTCACATCCAGATCTAGTGAGGTCATTGTTCCCCTGTACTCTTCACTTATCAGACCAATGATCGAGTACAATGCCCCATTCGGGATGCATCTCACCCGACATCTGCAGCAATTGGAGAGACCCCAGTTCCTCACCAAAAGGATAAAGGGACTCCAAAATCTGTTATATGCTGCCAGATTGAAGAAACTCCAGCTCTATTCAGTCGCATACCGTCTGCTCAGAGGTGACATGTGCCTGACATACAAGGCCATGTCCAACCCGGAATTAATGGACATGCTCCACCCCAAAAATCCAAATCCACCAAAACCACTAGAGCAAGCGACTTAAACCTTAGCACGGACATAAATAGGGCGTGCTGGAGGGATAGATTTATCACTCAGAGACTCCCTATGCTGTGGAATAAAATCCCGGTCCATGTGAGGCAGAGCACCTCGCTGGCTCTGTTCAAGAGAAATCTTGACCTGTGGATGGGAGATCGTAGGTTTACCCCGGGAATCATCTCTGTGTCACTGCTGGACAGAGGCACAACAAACTAATGGGCACAGTATTTTTTCATATAAGGGGTGGCGTAAGCCACAAAAATTTGGGCTAGGCTTATAAATGCCTTAGGGCAGATAGCCTAGTATAAACCTATGAACCTATTCTCAACAAATCTCAACTAGAACCAACTCAAATATTGGAGCTCATCAGAGCATTGTTCGACACAGTCTTTCTACTTTACCAAAGGTGCAAACCATATGATTTCAAGTAAAAAATGTAATCCAAAATTCTTCTCGCTCAGCTTTAGGCCTAAAACTGACCACATGTTTTCTCCACTTCCATTAAAAACTAAGCAGTTCAGTCTCTGTTACCCCCATTCATCACATTCTTCTCTCTTCCCACGAGACTTCCACTAGAAAAATATACAGAAGTAAATGGAGAAGATTTGTTGCTTGGGCGCAGCAAAATGACACTGACCCTTTTTCAGCACCAGTACCTAAAGTTCTTGAATTTTTAGCTATAATTTTTAATGAAGGTGCTAGTTCTTCAGGTGTTAAAAGTACAACTTTCTGCCTTTCCAGTTTTCACACTGGAGTAAATAATTCAACATTAGCCTCTTCCAAACTTTGTAAGACCTTTATAAGGGCAACTTTTCTTAGACCTCCTTTCAAAGATCCCACTCACCCCATGGGATTTCAATTTGATTTTACAATCTTTGACCCAGTTGTCCTTTGAGCCATCAGCAAAATGTGAACTAAAATTTTTAACATGGAAGTCTGTCTTTTTAGTGGTCATTACCTTTTCAAGAAGAGTTTCAGAACTTCATGCATTATCATCTAAGCCGCCTCATTTGATTTTTCATAAGGATAGGACATCTTTACAAACCAACCTGTCCTTCCTTCCTAAGGTGGTGTCAGAATCCAATATCAGTCAAGCTGTCAACCTTTCAGTTTTCTTTCCAAATTTCACAAAGGAGAGTATATGCTGCACCTATTGGATGTTCACAGACAGTTACGTTTTTACCTACATAGGACAAAAATTTTCAGTAAATCAGACCAGTTATTTGTCTCATTTTTAGGATTCATTGGCCAAACAAGTTACTAAAGTGACCTTAGCCAAATGGTTAACTAATTGTATTACCTTTGTTTATAATAAATTGGTTTTGTCTTTGCTAAAACCACCAAAAGCTCATTCCACCAGATCTGTGGCAACTTCTTTATTTTTATCCAGATCTTCCTTGGATGATATTTGTGCAGCTGCCACTTGCACTAATCCTCATACCTATATTGCTCATTACTAATTGGATCTGGTCTCTAGGGGAAGAGCAGCCTTCAGCTCAACAGTGCTCAGGAATATCCTTCCTTAGAGTCCTCCCAGCGTTTAGGTAGCTGGGGACTCTGTCACATTTGTTAAGGAATGAATGAAAATGACATCAGATAAAAAAGTTATGAACTCACCATAATGTTCCGTCTATGTTGTCCATTTTAATTTGTGCTCATCTCTTGTCCCTCCAACCTCCTACCAACTTGACTTCTCGAAGGTGCTGTAGGAACCAGTGTTCCTTCATTTGAGTTCCAGATACTGTTATCGCATGTAATAGCTACAGGCAGTCCCCATGTAATGGCCATCTCACATGCCGACAACCCATAGATACGAACGGGCTGCCACAGTGTTGGAAATAATGTGAAACTAAATAAAAATCCTTAAAGTTGCCCATATCTTACCTTGAAAATGAAGAATTTTGTTGAACTTTCCTTTTCCCGATTTTCCCCCATTGGTGAAGCTGTTTGCCTGTCTTCATATAGCAGATGTTCTTCATGTTTCACTGTTGCAGTCATCACATTGGGGTTGTCTGCTTGTAGTAGCTCTCAGTCTGCCTGATTATCAAAGTCTTGGGTCCTGCGTCGGTTGCTGTCTCATCTTCCATGATGTCAGGTAGTCAGGGGTATAAAACATGCAGCCGACGCCATTACATCAGTCTTTCTTGCCGTGCGGTGCCCGAAGCAGAAGCAGTTCGCAAGTACCAGTCGGCTGACTCCTGAAATTTTCATTTTCTAGTTTCAGAACCAAAGTCTTCAGCTAAACTAAGTACCCAGTTGGGGAACCTTTTTTTTTGCTCTAAACCGATGTCAGTAAAAGTTAACAGCTGTATTTCTTGTGGAAAGCAAATACCTTATAAGGATTTTCATTTGTACTGCATTCTTTGCTTAGGCCCAGACCACGATGTACCTCGCTGTTGGTTTTGTGCCTTATTCAAACCTCAAACTATTCATTGTTGGTTCATTTACGCTTCTAAATATTTTGGTACTTGGTTCAATTATCCAGAAATGGCTTCAGTAAGCCACCTGACTACCGACATTCCGAAAAAAATGCAAAGATAAAGACAGAGACAGACCACATAGGTCCAAAGCTGCCGATGCTTCTTCTAAGCTAGTTGCCAGTTTGCCGATATCCAGTGAGGCGCTTTCACAGCCGCTGATACCTGCTACTTCAGATTCACAGGCCTCTACTGAGACCCATTCAGAGTCCAGTATGCCGCAAAATGCTTCCTCGACTGTGGAACCTGCGGATGTCTCTACCTTGGATGGGTCCAGAGCCGCTGTGCAGGCACCGACTTCTGAGGGTGTATTCAGGCCTACTGACTTGCATATTAAACTGACACCATCTTCTTCAAGGCCTAAAACTCGATCCATGCCTAGAAAACTGATGCCCAGACCACATGGTCAGGCCTCCATGCCTAAAAAACAAATCATAAGAATGGCTGAAGACCTTATTACTCTAATCAGGTGATACCACCCTTCCCCCACTAAGAGACCTAGGACTGATTTTCCTTCTGATTCTTCTGATCAAGACTCTGATATTTCTGTTTCCACTGATGATCAGAATTTACCTTCATCTACCTATGAGGATTTTGATGCAGAGGACACCATTTCCTCTGCTTCCCCTCCAGAGGATTTATCTTTTGGTGAAACCTTGCATACTCTCAGGGAGCATTTTCACTAGGAAAGCCAGGATTACTCTGACTCCAAAAAGAGGCTTAGGGATTTCTTACTCCTGCCCCAACACAGGCCTTTAGCTATACCTCCTGTATTGGACATTGTTGATGATGCCTTCTCTGAATCTAGCCTGGCCCCTGACTCTTTACCTCCTGCTCCCAGAAAACCTGATAGGTATTGCAGGGTTCCTGACTCTCACAAGTTCCTTTTTAAAAACCCTACTGCAGATCCTGAAACCATTTCACAGGGACCCAAGGGCATTAAGGCTACTACTGCCAAAAATCCTACCCCCTCTGATAGAGGTTCCAGGGCGCTGGATAGATGGAGTAAGAAGGTATACACATGTTCTTCGTGTTTCACTGTTGCAGTCATTACATTTGGGTAATCTGCTGGCAGGTTGCCCTCAGTCGGCCTGAATTCCAAAGTCTTGGGTCCTGCGTCGGTTGCTGTCTCCTCTTCCATGATGTCAGGCCATCAGGGGTATAAAACAAGCAGCCGACGCCATTTCCTTTAGTCTTTCTTGCCGCTCGGTGCCCGAAGCAGAAGCATTTCGCAAGTGCTGGTAGGCAGACTCCTGAAAATTTTTGAGTTTGAGTTTCAGAACCGAAGTCTTCACTAAAGCTGAGTACTCCCTTGGGGAAACTTTTTTCTTGCTCCATAACGATGTCAGAAAAAGTTAATAATTGTATTACTTGTGGGAAGCAAATACCTCATAAGGATTTCCATTTGTACTGTATTCCTTGCCTAGGCCCTGATCACAAAGTGCCTGGCTGCCAGTTTTGTGCTAGATTTAACCAACGCACTATTAAACATCGGTTTAGTTTTGCCTCAAAGTATTTTGGAAACAGATTTAACTACCCAGAAATGTCGTCTGATAGCAATCCGACTACTGGAGTACATAAAAAACGCAAAGAAAAGTACAGAGACACACAGTCGAGGTCCAAAACCAACGACGAAGCTTCTCCTAAGCCAGTCGCCGGTTCGCCAGTACTCAGTGAGGTGCGTTTGCATCCCCTGATATCCGCTACTTTCGAGCCGCAGGCCTCTACCGACACCCATGTGGAGTCCGGCATGCCGCGAGATACTCAAAGTATTGGACCCACAGATGTATCTCCCTCGGATGGGTCCGGAGCTGCTGAGCAGGCATCTGCTTCTGAAGGTGTATTCAGGCCTCAACATTTTTATATCAAACCGATGACAGCTGCAAAACCAAAGACAAAAGCAACTTCTAAAACTAAAAAACTGACGCATGAGCCACGTGCACAGGCCTCTATGCCTAAAAAACAGATGATCAAAATGGCTGAAGACCTTATTACCTTGATCAGGGTTCCCATCCCGCTCCAGATAAGAGGCCTAGGCAAGACACTGATTATGAATCTTCAGTTCAGGTTTCTATTTCTTCTGATTCCTCTTCTGATCAAGAATTGTCTGTACCTCCCTATGAGGATTCTGATGCTGAGGAGTCTGTACCATCTACATCACCTCCTGAGGATTATTCATTTGGAAAAACCTTGCATACTTTGAGGGAGCATTTTCACTGGGAGGGTCAAGATTTCTCAGAATCAAAAAAGAGGCTCATGGATTTCCTCCTTCTCCCTCAGCACAGGCCTTTAGCCATACCCCCTGTTTTAGACATTGTGGATGATGTGTTTTCGGAGTCAAGCTTGACCCCTGACTCCTTACCTCCGGCTCCCAGAAAGCCTGACAGATATTACAGGGTCCCTGACTCACACAAATTTTTATTTAGAAACCCTGCTGCTGATCCTGAAACTATTTCACAGGGTCCAAATGGAGTTAAGGCCTCAACAGCAAAAAATCCTACACCTTCTGACATAGATTCAAAGGCACTGGATAGATGGGGGGAAAAAGGTTTATACATCTGCAACCTTGGCAGTTAGGGCCTTAAACTGCCAGTTTCATATGCTCAAGTATCACCAACATGTTATGGGATTGCTGAAACAGAAAATGATGTTGATTTCTGAATGTGCAGAAAATAAAGAATTGCAGGAATTATTGCATGCAGCTGAACAGGTTGGAAAGCATACTTTGCAATGTGGTTTTGATTCTTCTGCAGGGCCGCAGTTACTGGATCTGTGATTAGGAGGCATGCCTGGCTATAGGAACAAAATTTGCCTGATCATGTTAAAGCTAAATTACTGGATGCACTTTTACAGCATGATACTCTGTTTGGTATTAAGGCAGAAGAGGTTTTAAAGAAAATGGAAGACAAAGCTAAGTCTATACAAACTGTAAAAGACTTCTTACAAGTGCAGCCACCAAGATTCAGTAGACAATGGCCTACAAAAAATTGGTCCTTTCCTATGTCAGACAGAGCTCAAAGGGGCAAATCCAGACGCCCTAAGGGTTCCAGATACCAGGCACACAATTTATACAGGTCAAAGCAATGGGGCGCTTCTACCTCCAAATCTGGAGGAGATAAAGCGCAAACCTACAGAAAACAGTCCCAATGACTTCCCTCTGCCTCCTCCAAGCACTTTTTGGCAGCACCCTTAGGGGGAAAATTAGCACTTTTTGCTCAAAATTGTCAGCTAATAACCCAGAACAAGTGGGTGCTAAACATAGTATCACTGGGATACAGATTCCACTTCCATACTCTGCCAATGGCAAACGGTTGGCCAGATCTGCCAAAAAAATCAATGGACAGAGGCACAGAAACATGTTACGTCCCTCATGGATATGGGGGCCATTCAGCCAGTACCAGAACAGGAAAAAGGACAAGGTTTTTACTCAAGACCGATGTCCTTCAAGGATGCATCTGCAATCATCACATATGGGTTGTCCTGCTTTAGGCAGCCCTTCGGTCGGCCGGATTCCAAAGTCTGGGTCCGGTGTCGGCTGATGTCGCCCTCTCCCCGACATCAGAGCGCCTGTGGTATAAAAGCGTCAGCCGATGCCATCTTCCTCAGTCTTTCTTGCCGCGTGGTGCCCGAAGCAGAAGCAGTTCGCAAGTGCCGGTCGGCCAGCTCCTGTAATTCAGCTACCGAAGACTTCAAAAGCTAAGTACCCAGTTGGGGACTCTTTCTTGCCTCAGCCGATGTCAGATAAAGTTAATAATTGCTTAACTTGTGGGAAACAAATACCTCATAAGGATTTCCACTCTTACTGCCTCCCCTGCCTAGGCCCAGACCACGACGTCTCGGCCTGTTCAGCCTGTGCTTCCTTCAACCGACGCACTCTTAGACGTCGGGCGGAGTTTGCAGAGGAATTTTTTGGGGCTAGTTTTTCATACAATATGCCGGCGGAGACTCCGACTTCACATTTAACAAAGAAACGGAAGGACAAGGACCGACACACGCGGGCCGCGGCTTTGGCTACACCACGGCCAGGCCTACCGCGAGTGTCTCTGTCTCGGCTGAAACAGAGTCCTTGGTACTTCCGACCCCCGAATCCGCTCAGCCGACAACCTCGGCCCCGGAGGCCCCTGCTGAGTCGGTTATTGAATTTCCTTCAGAAACTGGTGTCTTGGAAACTTCCGACACCATTCCTCTAGACAAAACTACACCAGCACGTGGTGCAGCTAGGCCTCCTGCATCCATGTCCATAAAGGCTTTCACCAGGGCGAAAGCTGCTAAACATGCAAAAGCTATGCCTCCCAGGGTTATTCCTCAGGGACCCTCTACCAGGTCACAGATTCTAACTTTAGCAGAGGACCTTATCTCCTTAATTAGGGGCTCTCAACCCCATCCGGACAGGGGCTCTCAACCCCCTCTAGACAAAAGGCCCAGGGTTGAGCCCTCTGATCCCCACTCCTCAGAGGAGGCCTCTGATGGCTCTGCTCTCTCGGACTACCAGGAAGAGGCTTTTTCGGCCTACGAGGATTCTGATGCAGAGGAATCAATCCCCTCGGCCTCCCCTCCTGAAGAACTATCCTTCGGGGAGACCCTTCACACTATGAGAGAGCATTTCAAATGGCAGGGCCAGGAATTCTCTGATTCCAGGAAAAGATTAAGAACTTTTCTGCATTTACCTCAGCATAGACCTTTGGCTATTCCTCCTGTTTTGACTGTCATTGATGATGTGTACTCTGAGTCTAGCATAACCCCTGACACTCTTCCTCCGGCCCCTGCCAAACCCGATAGGTACTACAGGGTCCCGGACTCGCATCTTTTTCTTTACAAGGTCCACTCTGCTGATCCAGAAACTATTTCCCAGGGCCCTAAAGGGGTTGCAGCTTCCACTACTAAGAATCCACTCCCCTCTGAAAGGGAGTCCAGGGCATTAGAGAGATGGGGTAAAAAAAGTGTATACTTCTGCTACTCTTTCTATGAGGGCATTAAATTGTCAATTTCATATGATACAGTACCAAGAGTATTTGTTAGATGAATTGCATAAGAAACTGTCTTCACCTGAACCCCTAGATCACAAATCACTTCAGGATCTGGTACATAACTCCCAGCAGGTTAGCAACCATTTCTTACAGTGTGGTTATGTTGCATTGGAACCTTCATGTAGGTCAGCTATGAGGTGCAGTCATACGTAGGCATGCTTGGCTGAAGGAACAATCTCTGCCAGACCATGTTAAAGCTAAGCTTCTGGATGCTCCACTGGAAAAGCAAAAGTTATTTGGCTCCACTGCTCAGGAGGTCTTAAAGAAATTTGAGGAAAAGGCAAAATCTGTACAAACAGTCAAAGATTTTCTACAAGTCCAACCACCAAGATTCAGCAGAAATTGGCCTACCAAGAACTGGTCCTTTCCGGACACAGAAAGATTTCAGAGAGGCAAGAACAGGCATGCCAGAGGTAGAGGGAAGCTAGAGGCTCCTACAGAGGACGTCAATGGCAGCCTCCCAACCAGAGAGGTAGTGCAGGACCTACAACTGCTGCACAAGGACAGACTCAATAACTTTGCTTTGACTCCGCCAACCAGGGCTCAATTAGAAGCACCTTTGGGCGGAAAACTTTCCTTATTCTCAGAAAATTGGCACAGTATTACAAGAGACAAATGGACACTGCAAATAATAGACAAAGGATACAGGTTCCATTTTCACACATTGCCAAAAAGAAAAGGCATGCCAGACCTGCCACCAAATCAAAGGGCAGAGGCTTTGAAACAAATCTCCAGCTTAATGCAAATGAAAGCTATACAAAAGGTTCCTCTTTCAGAACAAGGCCAAGGATTTTACTCCAGACTATTCCTTGTTCCAAGAAAAGAAAATCAATGGAGGCCTATTCTCGACTTGTCCGCACTGAATACTTATCTCATTGTGCCAAAATTCAAAATGCTGACTCTACAGCAACTCCTTCCCATGCTGGGCAAGGGGTCTTGGCTGGTGACTCTAGACCTCAAGGAGGCATACCTGCATGTCCCTATCAGACAAAGTTGCAGAAGACACCTCAGATTTCTTGCAGGTTCAGAGCATTATCAATTCTCAGCATTGCCCTTTGGCTTATCTACTGCGCCCAGAGTATTCATGAAATGCCTGGCATCAGTAATTGCACACTGCAGACTTCAGGGGATTCAAATATACCCATATCCGGACGACTGCGTTATACAAGCGGACAGCCAACAAACTTTGGTAAAGGACTTGAATTATGCCATCCGCCTACTGCAGGCCTTGGGATATACAGTCAACATTCACAAATCAAGACTTGTTCCATCCCAAAGAATAACTTTTCTGGGTGCGGATCTAGACACAACCACCCAAATGGCTTTTCTCACAGAAGAAAAACAAAGACAACTACCGGATTACTTCAAGAATCTGACAAGACAAATTCAGCTGACTGCAAGGAAAATCTTGCAGGCCCTGGGTTACATGGCACCTTGCATTCTTCTGATTCCACAAGCAAGGCTGCATATGAGGAAACTACAATGGTACCTAAGGAGTTTATGGACTCAGCACAGTCACAGCCTAGAAACTTTGATCCCACTCATTCCATGCCTCCAAAAGGAATTTCTGTGGTGGGCTCAAGCAAGCCAGTCAAACAGGGTTCTGCCCTTCAGCAAACCAATAGCCAGCCAAACCATTACAACGGACGCTTCAGACCACGGTTGGGGAGCACACATGGAGGGCAGATGTATTCAAGGACTATGGTCACAAAAGGAGCTACGCACGCACATAAACCAAAAGGGAATGCTGGCAGTGATACACGCAATCAAGGCCTTCAAACTCTTTCTGCATCAAGGCCACCTGCTAATAAGGACAGACAACACCACAGTTATGTGGTATATAAACAAGCAAGGAGGCACCCATTCCTACCCTCTTTGCAGACTGGCAATGAATCTATGGGAACTTTCCTTGAAACTCAATATAGAGCTGCAATCCCAGTTTGTGCCAGGAAAAGACAATATACTGGTGGACAGCTTAAGCAGAAATATCATGGATGCACACAAATGGATGCTGCACCCAGACATCTTCCTACAGATAACACAATCATGGGGAAGGCCAGACATAGATCTTTTTGCCTCCCCCCACAATCATCAGCTGAAGAAATTCTGCTCAAGGACATACCACCCACAAGCATGGAAAGTGGACGCCCTATCTTTCAGCTGGAGAACTCTAACAGTGTATGCATTTCCACCTCTTCCATTAATGACCAAGGTCTTACTGAAGATCAGGACAGAGCAGCCAAAAGTGATTCTAATAGCTCCAGAATGGCCAAGACAGCACTGGTACCCACTGTTAAAGAGTATGTCACGCACGAAACCATGGCCTCTTCCTCAATGGCCACTTCTCCTGACACAGCACAATTACAAAACTCTGCATTCCAACCTGAAAACCTTGCAACTAACAGCCTGGAAAATACCTTGACTCCTCCTCAGGATAAGCTATCCAAGAGAGTGAAGGATATCATCATGGAAGCTCGCAGGCCTTCCACAAGAAAGGCATATTCAGCAAAATGGAAAAGATTTCACACTTGGAGCACCACAAAGGGCCTAGATGCGACAGTGATGAACATGGCACATATCCTGGAATACTTGGCAGAAATGCTCCATAATGGCCTGTCTTACTCTTCCATTAAAATTCATGCTTCAGCAATTTCAGCAGAGTACAATACTGACCCACCTGTCTTTTCTCATCTTCTCCTAAGACGGTTTCTAAGAGGAATTAAAAACATCAATCCTCCAAGGAAACCTCCAGTGCCTACTTGGGACTTTAACTTCGTGTTAGAAAAACTAACTCTGCCTCCCTTTGAACCAGCAGCATCTGCAGAACTACAGTTCCTGTCTTGGAAGACCACCTTCCTTCTGGCCATAACCTCAGCAAGAAGAGTATCTGAGTTACAGGCCCTCATGGCAGTACAGCCATTTCTTATTTTTCATCAGGACAGAGTCTCATTGAGAACCAATCCTTCATTTATGCCAAAGGTGGTATCCAGGGTCTCACTAAACCAAGCTATTCACCTGCCTACCTTCTTTCCAAATCCACAAAACAAAGGGGAGAAACTAATGCACACCCTGGACATACACAGACAGTTGCGCTACTACTTGGACAGAACTAAAAGCTACAGAAAAACTGACCAGCTGTTGGTGGCATATGCTGCTGGTGCACAACGAAAAGCAATTTCCAAACAGAGAATTTCAAAATGGATAGGGAATTGCATACATTTTTGTTATTCCTTTCATGGAAAAACTGTGCCAGCTAACATTAGACCTCATTCCACCAGAGCCACAGCCTTCTTAAGAGGGGTGGCTACCAAGGACATTTTAGAAGCTGCTACATGGAGCTCCGTGCATACATTTTCCAAGCATTACAATTTACCTTTATATTCCAGATCCAGAGCAGGCTTTGCTACGGCAGTCCTGCAGGGCATTTTAGCTACACCATCCTTTACATAGATCCTCCACCCCCAGATTGGCTATGATATTCTACCCATATGTGATGACTGCAGATGCACCCTTGAAGGGCATAGTACAGTTTTGTACCTACCATAAATGTAGATGTCCGATAGGTATGCATCTGCAGTCAGGTGTACCCTCCCTCCTTCCCCTCTTGGGTATTTTTTGGGTACTTTCCCCTCTCATAGCTAGTTGGGGTTATCTATTATGGTGCATTTATTTTATATATATATATAGATATAGATATAGATATAGATATAGATATATATAGATATATTTTTTTTTTTCTGTGCATGTTTGGAATTTATTGCATTTCTCCAAATTTAGCCTTCCTTTGAGGGCACCTGGCATCTGGGGCAAGAAACACTGAGGAAGATGGCGTCGGCTGACACGTTTATACCCCAGGCACTCTGACGTCGGGGAGAGGGCGACATCAGCCGACGCCGGACCCAGACTTTGGAATCCGGCCGACCGAAGGGCTGCCTGAGGCAGGACAACCCATATGTGATGACTGCAGATGCATACCTATCGGACATCTACATTTATGGTAGGTACAAAACTGTACTTTCTTGGTACCCAGAAAGGACAATGCCTGGCGGCCAATACTGGATTTATCGATTTTGAACACATACCTGGACATTCCAAAATTCAAAATGCTGACTTTGCAGCAACTTCTGCCCATGTTGGGCGAGAATGCTTGGCTGGTGACATTAGACCTAAAAGAGGCTTACCTGCATGTCCCAATAAGGCAATCGTGCAGAAGATACCTCAGATTCAAGGCTGGCTTAATGCATCACCAGTTCTCTGCAGTGCCCTTTGGCTTATCTTACTGCGCCCAGGGTATTTACAAAGTGCCTGGCACCAGTAATTGCATTTTGCAGACAAAGAAGTATTCAAATATATCCTTACTTGGACGACTGTCTCATTCAAGCAGAGAACAAGGACATTCTTCTTCAACACCTGGTGTTTGTGAAAAGGCTTCTAACTTGCCTAGGGTACACAATAAACAAAAAGAAATCACAACTGGTACCTTTTCAAAAGATAGCATTCCTGGGTGCAAGCTTGAATACAACTGCCCAGATGGCTTACCTCTTGCCAGACAAGCAAAGGCAACTGACTACTTACTTCAAACTGATGGCAACAAAAAACCCAGTTATCTGCGAGACAAATTCTGCAGGCTTTTGGCTTCATGGCATCCTGCATCCTTCTGATTCCATATCCAAGACTGCATATGAGGAAACTTCAATGGTACCTAAAAAGTTTATGGAGTCAACATTGTCAGTCTGGAAACAATGATTCCTCTCATTCCCTGCCTACAACAGGAGTTTCTATGGTGGGCAAAGGCATGTCACCAAAACATGGGACGGGCCTTCACTCTACTCCCTGCCAGCCAAACCTTGACAACAGATGCATCAGATTATGCCTGGGGGGGCCCACATGGCGGGAAGATGCATTCTGGGCATATGGACCCCAAATCAAATGCATCTACATATCAACCAGAAAGAGATGCTAGCTGTTCAAAATGTTCTGACAGCCTTCAAGGACTTACTTCGTCCAGGACAACTACTGATAAAGACGGGCAACACCACAGTCATGTGGTATATAAACAAGCAGGGGGGCACGCACTCATACCCCTTTTGCAGATTAGCTCTGGCACTGTAGGACACAGCTTTGACTTACCAAATACATCTTCAAGCTCAGTTCCTGCCAGGAAAGCAAAATACTCTGGCAGATGATTTAAGCAGAAACCTTAAGGATCCTCACGAGTGGAAACTAGATCCACAAGTCTTCAGCATGATAACAAAGAAATGGGGGATCCCAGACATAGATCTATTTGCCTCCCCTCAAAATTGTCAATTGAAAAGATTCAGCACAAGGGCTTATCACAGACAAGCATGGAAAGTGGACGCCCTATCCTTCAGTTGGAAAAACCTATCAGTTTACGCCTTTCCTCCACTGCCTCTTCTTCCCAAGGTCCTCCTAAAAGTCAGGCAAGAGAAACCAAAGATGATACTAATTGCCCCGGACTGGCCCCGCCAATACTGATACCCAATCCTAAGGAACTTGTCTCAATACCCAGCTTGGACCTTACCTCAAAGACCTCAACTACTGTCCCAGCAAAACAATCGGATCCTGCACAATTAACTCCAGACACTAAACCTGGCACCATGGCTGATCATGTAGTTATACAAACAGCACCTCTCAGTAAAACTGTGATGGATGTCATTTTGGAAGCCAGAAGGCCTAGTACTAGAAAATCTTATGCTGACAAATGGAAGAGGTTCTGTGCTTGGAATCAAACACAAGGAACTGATACAGCAGAACCAAATATTCCTCAGATATTACAATACTTGACTGAGATGCTTGACAAAGGCCCATCTTTCTCATCAATTAAAATCCATGCCTATGCCATTTCGGGTCATCACAATACAGAGCCACCAATCTTTTCTCATCCTTTACTAAAGCAGTATCTTAGAGGAGCCAAACATTTAAGGCCTCCTAGAAGATCACCAATACCCGCATGGAACCTCAATTATGTGTTGGAAAAGCTCACCCTGCCTCCATTTGAACCAGCTGCTGATATAAAGTTTTTATCGTGGAAAACAGCTCTGCTACTAGCAATTACTTCAGCAAGAAGAGTCTCAGAGCTACAGGCCCTCATGGCTGTGGAGCCTTTTATCATATTTTACCCAGACAGGGTGTCTCTGAGGACAAATCCAACATTTACGCCTAAGGTAGTTTCCAGTTTGGCTCTTAACCAAACTATTCATCTGCCAACCTTTTATCCAAATCCGCAGAACAAGGGGGAGAGAATTTTGCATTCCTTGGACGTGCACAGACAGCTAAGATTCTACTTGAGCAAGACTAAAGCTCTAAGAAAAACTGAGCAATTACTAGTGACATATGCTGCAGAATCAGAAAGAAAGGCTATTTCAAAGCAGACAATTTCAAAGTGGATAAGCCACTGCATTCATTTCTGCTACTTACACCATGGTATACCTGTGCCCAAGGGCATTAGGTCTCATTCCACCAGAGCTGCAGCTACTTCAGCAGCCTTTCTCAGAGGAGTACCAACCAAAGACATTCTAGAGACTGCTACTTGGAGTTCTGTTCACACCTTTACAAAGCATTATCATTTGCCTCTGTACTCTAAATCCAGGGCAGGCTTTGCCACTGCAGTTCTGCAGGGCCTTATAGCCGCACCTAATGCTGTTTAGCTCCAGCCTCCCAACCATAGCTTTGGGATTCTACCCAATTGTAATGACTGCAACTGTGAAACACGAAGAACATAGTACAGTTGTGTACACTTACCATAAATGTAGATGTTCGACTGTGTTCACTGTTGCAGTCCAAGTTACCCACCCGCCATCCCCCTTTCATTCTGGAGTTTATCTTTCCTTCTCTATCTTCTACAACCTATGTGGTGTATTTGCTTGTAGATAAAGGTAAAGTTTATATTGATGCATATATCTATATATATATATATATATATATATATATATATATATATTTTTTTTTTTTTTTGCTACGTTTTTGGAGGCACCTGACATCTGGGGCAAGATAAATTAAAGAAAATGGCGTTGGCTGCTTGTTTTATACCCCTGACGGCCTGACGTCATGGAAGAGGAGATAGCAACCGACGCAGGACCCAAGACTTTGGAATTCAGGCAGACTGAGGGCAACCTGCCAGCAAATTGCCCAAATGTAATGACTGCAACAGTGAATGCACTCGAGCATCTACATCTATGGTAAGTGTACACAACTGTACTTTCTGCAACCTTGGCCATTAGGGCCTTACACTGACAGTTTCATATGTAAAAGTATCAGCAGCATATTATTGGATTGCTTAAACAGAAATTGATGTTGATTCCTAACTGTGCTGAAAATAAAGATTTGCAGGATTTAATGCATTCTGCTGAACAAGTTGGAAAACATACTTTGCAATGTGGTTTTGATTCATTAGAGGAGTCTTGCAGGGCTGCTGTCACTGGGTCTGTACTTAGAAGGCGTGCTTGGCTTAAGGAGCAGTCTTTGCCAGATCATGATGTCCTTCAAGGATGCATCTGCAGTCATCACATATGGGTTGTCCTGCCTCAGGCAGCCCTTCGGTCGGCCGGATTCCAAAGTCTGGGTCTGGCGTCGGCTGATGTCGCTCCTTCCCCGACGTCACAACGCCTGGGGTATAAAAGCGTCAGCCGACGCCATGTTCCCCAGTCTTTCTTGCCGCGTGGTGCCCGAAACAGAAGCAGTTCGCAAGTGCCGGTCGGCCAGCTCCTGTAATTTCGCTATCCGAAGACTTCAAAAGCTAAGTACCCCGTTGGGGACTCTTTCTTGCCTCAGCCGATGTCAGAAAAAGTTAATAATTGTTTAATTTGTGGGAAACAAATACCTCATAAGGATTTCCACTCTTATTGTCTTCCTTGCTTAGGCCCAGACCACGACGTCTCAGCCTGCTCTGCCTGCGCTTCTTTCAACCGACGCACTCTTGACGTCGGTCGGAGTTCGCAGAAGAGTTTTTTGGGGATAGTTTTGCTTACAAAATGCCGTCGAAGACCCCGACATCGCATTTAATTAAGAAACGGAAAGACAAGGACCGACACACGCGGCCCACGGTTTTGGCTGAAACCGTGGCTAGGCCTACCGCGAGTGTCTCGGTCTCGGCTGATACAGAGTCCTTGGTACTTACGAACCCTGAAATAATACAACCAACAGCCTCAGTCCCGGAGGCTCCTACCGAGTCGGTTACAGAATTGCCTTCCGAAACTGGTGTATTGGAATCTTCCAACACCATACCTTTAGATAAAGCTACACCAGCATGTGGTGCAGCCAGGCCTCCTGCATCCATGTCTATTAAGGCCTTCACCAGGGCTAAAGCTGCAAAACACACTAAAACCATGCCTCCCAGAGTTATTCCTCAGGGACCTTCTTCTAGTTCACAGATTTTAACTTTGGCAGAGGACCTGATCTCCTTAATTAGGGGCTCTCAGCCTCATCCGGACAGGGACTCCCAACCCCCTCTAGACAAAAGGCCCAGGATGGATCCCCCTGATCCCTTTTCCTCAGAGGAGGCCTCTGTTGGCTCGGATCACTCAGACTACCAGGAGGAGGCTTACTCGGCCTACAAGGATTCGGATGCAGAGGAATCTATTCCCTCAGCCTCCCCTCCTGAAGAGCTTTCCTTTGGGGAGACCCTTCACACTATGAGAGAGCATTTCAAATGGCAGGGCCAGGAATATTCTGATTCCAGGAAAAGACTAAGAACTTTTCTTCATTTACCTCAGCATAGACCTTTGGCTATTCCTCCTGATGTTCTTCGTCTTCCATTGCTGCAGTCCTGACTATTGGGTATAGTCCGTGTCCCAGTCGGCCCGAATACCAGAGTATAAGGCTGACGTCGGTCATGGCGCATTAGACTGACGTCAGTACGTCAGGGTACTAATGCGCATGACCGACGTCATATCCTCAGTCTTTTGCATGGTCCGATGCAGAAGCAATTTTGCGAGTGCAGGTTGGCGTTCTGAGATTTTCGAAACGAGTTTCAGACCGAAACAGAGTTGGCTAAGTACCCGTTAGAACATTTTGGTTTTTCTTGCCTCAGTATTTAACGGATGTCAGAAAAAGTGAATAACTGTATTTCTTGTGGGAAGCAGATACCGCATAGGGATTATCATACGTTGTGTATACCTTGTTTAGGGCCTGAGCACGACGTTGTTGGTTGCCGCTCTTGTGCTAGATTTAACAAGCGCACTATTAAGAGGAGGCTAGATTGTGCTAGGTTAGTGTTTGGAAAGCGTTGCAATTATAATATGCCGTCGGATGCTCCGGCGCCGCTTCATCCAAGAAGCGCAAGGACAAAACAGTGAAGCCTAGGGGTGAGGAACCAGCAGTCCCGGACGTCGGTTCTTTAGTAGGCTCAGTGGAGCCAGAGGTTTTGCCAGGAGTCTCCGTGGAGTCTCAGGCGGATACTTTATTGTTACAGGATGTGCCTTCTCAGGAGGTAGGCCAGGCTGAGGGGGCTTCTGAGGTAACTGTTCTTCCCTCTCTTCCCAAGGTAGTTAGGGCCTCCCCTTCTGTTGCCAAAGCTTCTTTTAGAGGTAGGCCAAGTTCAGCTTCTGTGGGGCTTCTCCTAGCATTTGGGCTCTGTGCCTAAGAAACATATGCTTAAAATGGCTGAAGATTTGATTACTCTAATTAGAGGTTCTATGCCCCGCCTGATAAGAGGCCTAGGGTGGAACAGGAGTTTGATAGTTTTGAACAGTGTTCACAGGCTTCAGAGTCTTCTGTGGAAGACTTACAAGAGTTTCCTACTTATTCTGATTCTGATGTGGATGATTCCACTCCTACAGCTTCTCCTCCTGAGGATTTTTCATTTTCAGAGACTCTTCACTCCATGAGGGAGCACTTTAAATGGGAAGGCCAGGATTACTCTGATTCCAGGAAAAGGCTTAGGGAATTCTTGTTTTACCCCAGCATAGGCCCTTAGCTATTCCTCCTGTGTTGAATGTGGTAGAGAATGATTTTGCAGAGGCTTCCCTGAACCCTGACTCCTTGCCTCCTGCTCCTGTTAAGCCTGATAGGTATTATAGGGTGCCCGAAGCTCATAAGTATTTGTTTAAGAGTCCTAGGGCGGACCCAGAAACTATTTCTCAGGGGCCTAAAGGTGTTAAAGCTTCTGTGGTTAAAAATCCTGTACCTTCTGATAAAGAGGCAAGGGCTTTGGATAGGTGGGGTAAGAAAGTGTATACTTCTTCCACTCTAGCCATGAGGGCATTGAATTGTCAGTTTCACATGCTAAAATATCAGAATTATCTCCTTTCACAATTGAAATCTAAGGTGGATGCTTTGGCGGAAGGTATTGAGTGTAAAGAATTGCTGGATTTGGTTCATGTGTCTGAACAAGTGGGTAAGCATTCTTTGCAGTGTGGTTTTGATGCTGTTCAGGCCTCCTCGAGGGTGGCTGCTACTAGTTCTGTTCTTCGCAGACATGCCTGGTTGAAGGATCAGAATTTAGCTGAGCATGTTAAGACCAGGATTTTGGATGCTCCTTTACAGTCTGATGTGTTGTTTGGTCCGCCTGTGGAAGCAGTCTTAAAGAAAATGGAAGACAAAGCTAAGTCTATGCAGACTGTTAAAGATTTTTTGCAGGTGCAGCCTCCGAAGTTTAGTAGAAATTGGCCTGCTAAGGGGTGGACATATCCTGCTTATGGTTCCCAGTCTAGGGGTAGGTCTAGACGTGGTAGGGGCAGGGCTCAAGGTTCATTTAGGCCTAGGTCAGAGAGTTCACCTGCTCAGACTTCTGGTGAGGGCAGGGGTCAGTCCTTTCGTAAGCAGCCCCAATGACCTGCCTTTTCAGCTGCCAGTGGATTCTCGTCTGGCAGCTCCTTTGGGAGGAAGATTGTCTCTTTTCAAAGAAAATTGGGATTTAATCACTCAAGACAGATGGGTGCTGGATATCACTCATCACGGTTACAGATTTTATTTCCACACAATGCCCCCTTTCAAAGGCATGCCAGATGTTCCTCCTCCACAGAGAAAAGAGGCTCACAAGCAAGTTTCTCAGTTACTCCAGATAGGGGCCATTCAGCCAGTCCCTGTATCAGAAAGGGGCTTCAGATTTTATTCTCGCCTGTTCCTAGTACCAAAGAAGGGGAACACGTGGAGACCAATTTTGGATTTATCTATCCTCAACACTTATCTGGACATTCCCAAGTTCAAGATGTTGACGTTACAGCAACTGTTACCTCTGCTGGGCAAGGATCACTGGATGGTAACTTTGGATCTCAAGGAAGCTTACCTTCATGTGCCTATAAGGCTAAGTTGCAGAAAGTATCTGCGGTTTGAACTGGAGATTTTCATTATCAGTTCTCTGCATTGCCCTTTGGCTTATCTACTGCCCAGAGTATTCACAAAGGTTCTGGCTCCAGTGATAGCTTACTTCAGGCTTCAAGGCATTCAAATCTATCCTTACTTGGACGACTGCCTGATTCTGGCTCAAGAAAGGAAGACCTTCTACAGCATCTGCAATATGTCATAGCAGTCCTATCATGCCTAGGGTATTCTGTGAACGAATTAAAGTCCAGTCTTGTACCCTCTCAAGACATGTGCTTTCTGGGTGTGAGACTGAATACAGCAGCCCAGATGGTCTTTTTAACCCCGGACAAACAAAAGAGTCTGTCACTTTACTTCCATCAACTATCTCATCAGTCCGTGCTGACTGCAAGGACAGTCCTTCAAGCATTAGGGTTCATGGCATCTTGTATTCTGGTGCTTCCCAATGCCAAACAGCATATGAGGAAGCTGCAATGGTATCTCAAAATGTATGGACACAGCACTGCCAAGATTCGACACTGTCATTCACATAATACCTTGCCTTCAAAAGGAATTCTTGTGGTGGGCTCAGGAATGTCACCTAAACAAGGGACTCTCTGTGACCCGGCCAGAGGCGAGTCAGATTTTAACGACAGATGCCTCGGACACTGCTTGGGAGCTCATCTAAATGGAAAGTGGATACAAGACAAGTGGCCTGCCAGACTACAGCATCTACATATCAACATGAAGGAGATGTTAGCAGTCCAGTTTGCATTGATGGCTTTCAAGGAGTTACTTCTTCCAGGGCAGGTGTTGATTCTAACAGACAACACAACTGTCATGTGGTACATCAACAAGCAAGGGGAACACATTCTTATCCTCTATGCAGGCAAGCAATGATTTTATGGGAGACTGCGTTAAGCCTGCAACTAACTCTTCAGGCAAGGTTTCTGCCAGGAGCACAGAACTCCCTAGCAGATGTATTAAGCAGACAAATCATGGATCCCCACAGTGGAAACTGGATCTTCATGTATTTCAGAAATTGACAGTGTCATGGGGAACTCCAGACATAGATCTGTTCGCTTCTCCACTAAACCACCAGCTGCCAAAGTATTGCACAAAGGGGTTTCATCACACAGCTTGGAAAGTGGATGCTCTGTCTTTCAGTTGGAAAAACCTTCATGTCTATGCCTTTCCACCTCTGCCTCTTCTTCCAAAGGTATTATTAAAGGTCAGACAAGACAGGCCAAGGATGATTTTGATAGCTCCAGATTGGCCTCGCAACACTGGTACCCACTTCTACGGAGTCTTGTAAAGAAGCCTCCATGGCCTTTACCTCTGATTCCTCATCTGTTATCTCAGAAGGACGGTCATCTGCTCAATGTCAAGCTTCAATCTCTTCATCTCACAGCTTGGCATATTCTGTGTTGAAGCACAGCAGGTCTCAGCTTCCTCAACAAGTTTTAAATGTGATTATGGAAGCTAGAAGGCCTAGTACTAGGAGAGTGTACGAGAAAAATGGAAGAGATTTTTATTTTGGAGTACAGCAAAGAATTTGGAGATTTCAGAGCCTAATTTGAGTGTGGCTCTTCAATATCTTACTGAATTATTGGACAAAGGTTTGTCCTTCTCTTCCATAAAGATTCATGCTGCAGCAATTTCAGCTCACTATGATTGTGACCCACCTTTGTTTTCGCATCCTTTGTTCAAGCAGTTTCTTAGAGGGCAAAGAATATAAGACCCCCGTAGAGCTCCTACTCCTGCTTGGGATCTCAATTTTGTGTTGGAAAAACTTACTCTACAACCTTTTGAGCCTGCAGCTACTGCTGAATTGAAATATTTGTCATGGAAGACTGCTTTTCTGTTGGCTATTACTTCTGCAAGAAGGGTGTCTGAGTTGCAGGCCCTTATGGCAGTAGAGCCCTTTTGATTTTCCATAAGGACAGGGTATCATTACACTAATCCTTCCTTTATGCCTAAGGTGGTTTCTAGTGTGGCTTTAAACCAAACTATTCATTTGCCTACTTTTTGCAGATCCTCAAAATAAAGGGAAAAGATTTTGCACACTTTAGATGTACACAGGCAATTGCGTTATTATTTGAGCAGGACTAAGAATTTTAGGCAGTCTCAGCAGTTACTTGTTTCTTTTGCTTTGAGTTCACAGGGCAAGCCTGTGTCAAAACAAACTATTTCTAGGTGGATTGGCTTTTGCATTGCATTTTGTTATTCCCATCATGGCAAAGAGGTTCCAGCTGGGATTAGGCCTCATTCCACTAGGGCTACTGCCACTTCAACAGCATTTCTAAGGGGTGGCAACTAAGGATATTCTGGAAGCAGCTACTTGGAGTTCAGTGCATACTTTCTCTAGGCATTATCACCTGCCTATATACTCTAAGACTAGGGCTGGTTTTGCCACAGCTGTTTTACAAGGCATGTTGTCAGCTCCTGCTACTTTATAATTTGCCAGCCTCCCTTACCTCTGCTTTGGGATTCTACCCAATAGTCAGGACTGCAGCAATGGAAGGCGAAGAACATAGTACAGTTTTGTACCTACCATAAATGTAGATGTTCGAGGATT
This sequence comes from Protopterus annectens, assembly GCF_019279795.1. NCBI lineage: Eukaryota > Metazoa > Chordata > Ceratodontiformes > Protopteridae > Protopterus > Protopterus annectens. Next base: position 427,835,884 of record NC_056730.1, read on the forward strand.
CCATTGCTGCAGTCCAATTTACCTCCCTCCTTCCCCTCTGTGTTTGGGTGGTTGTGTAGGTGAGTTTACATGCTTATATTTTATATCTATATGTATATATTGTTGTATATATTATACATGTTTTTGGTGCAGGTTGTTTTGGGGACTTGTCTTTTTGGGTCTTCTGACATCTGGGGCAAGAAAAGACTGAGGATATGACGTCGGTCATGCGCATTAGTACCCTGACGTACTGACGTCAGTCTAATGCGCCCTGACCGACGTCAGCCTTATACTCTGGTATTCGGGCCGACTGGGACGCGGACTATACCCAATAGTCAGGACTGCAGCAATGGAATCCTCGAACATCTACATTTATGGTAGGTACAAAACTGTACTTTTTAAATGTGATTGATGATGTATATTCTGACTCTAGTATGACCCCTGACACTCTGCCTCCGGCCCCTGTTAAGCCTGATAGGTATTACAGGGTCCCGGACACACATTATTTTCTTTATAAGGCCTGCTCTGCTGACCCTGAAACTATTTCACAGGGCCCTAAAGGGGTTGCAGCTGTTACTACTAAGAACCCACTCCCCTCTGCAAAGGAGTCCAGGGCATTAGAGAGATGGGGTAAAAAAGTGTATACTTCTGCCACTCTTGCTATGAGGGCATTAAATTGTCAATTTCACATGCTACAGTATCAAGAGTATTTGTTAGAAGAAATGCATAAGAAATTGTCTTCTCCTGAACCCCTTGACCGTAAATCCCTTCAGGATCTGGTACATAATTCCCAGCAGGTTAGCAACCATTTCTTGCAGTGTGGTTATGATGCATTGGAAGCTTCATGTAGGTCAGCAATGACAGGTGTTGTCATACGCAGGCATGCTTGGCTGAAGGAACAATCTCTGCCTGAACATGTTAAAGCTAAGCTTTTGGATGCTCCACTGGAAAAGCAAAAGTTATTTGGTTCCACTGCTCAAGACGTCCTAAAGAAATTTGAGGAAAAGGCAAAATCTGTACAAACAGTTAAAAGATTTTCTTCAAGTCCAACCACCTAGATTCAACAGAAACTGGCCTTCCAAGAATTGGTCCTTTCCGGACACAGAAAGATTTCAAAGGGGCAGAAACAGGCGTGCCAGAGGTAGAGGCCAAGCTAGGGGCTCCTACAGAGGCTGTCAATGGCAAGCTCCAATCCAGACAGGCAGTTCAGGATCTGCATCTGCTGCACAAGGACAAACTCAATGACTCTGCTTCAATTCAATTAGAAGCACCTGTGGGCGGAAAGCTTTCTTTATTCTCGAGAAATTGGCACAACATTACAAGAGACAAATGGACACTCCAAATAATAGACAACGGATACAGGTTCTATTTCCACACATTGCCAAAAAGAAAAGGCATACCAGGCCTGCCTCCAAAACAAAGGACAGAGGCTTTGAAACAAATCTCAAGCTTACTTCAAATGAAAGCCATAGAAAGAGTTCCTATTTCGGAACAAGGCCAAGGATTTTACTCCAGACTATTCCTTGTTCCAAGAAAAGAGCATCAATGGAGACCTATTCTCGACCTCTCCGTACTGAATACTTATCTCATTGTGCCAAAATTCAAAATGCTGACTCTACAGCAACTCCTTCCCACGCTGGGCAAGGGGTCTTGGCTGGTTACTCTAGACCTCAAGGAGGCATACCTGCATGTCCCTGTCAGACAAATTTGCAGAAGATACCTCAGATTTCTTGCAGGGTCAGAGCATTATCAATTCTCAGCATTGCCCTTTGGCTTATCTACTGCGCCCAGAGTATTCACGAAATGCCTGGCATCAGTAATAGCACACTGCAGACTCCAGGGGATTCAAATCTACCCATATCTGGACTGCCTTATACAAGCGAACAACCAACAAACTCTGATAAAGGACTTAAATTATGCCATCAATCTTGTACAGGCCTTGGGATATACGGTCAACATGCACAAATCAAATCTTGTTCCATCCCAAAGAATAACCCTTCTGGGTGCGGATCTAGACACAACCACCCAAATGGCTTATCTCACAGAAGAAAAACAAAGTCAACTACTGGATTACTTCAAGAATCTGACAAGACAAACTCAGCTGACTGCAAGGAAAATCCTGCAGGCCCTGGGTTACATGGCATCCTGTATTCTTTTGATTCCACAAGCAAGGCTACATATGAGAAAGCTACAGTGGTACCTAAGGAGTTTATGGACTCGGCACAGTCACAGTTTGGAAGCTTTAATCCCACTCATTCCATGCCTTCACAAGGAATTTCTGTGGTGGGCTCAGGCCAGCCAGTCCAACAGAGGGCTGCCCTTCACAAAGCCAAAAACCTCCCAAACTATTACAACAGACGCTTCAGACCTAGGTTGGGGAGCACACATGGAGGGCAGAGGTATCCAAGGACAGTGGTCACAAAAGGAGCTACACATGCACATAAATCAAAAAGAAATGCTAGCAGTGATACATGCAATCGAGGCCTTCAAACTCTTTCTGCATCAAGGCCATCTACTAATAAGGGCAGACAACACCACAGTTATGTGGTACATAAACAAGCAAGGAGGTACCCATTCTTACCCTCTGTGCAGGCTGGCAATGAATCTATGGGATCTTTCCTTGAAACTCAATATACAGCTACAAGCTCAGTTTGTGCCAGGGAAGGACAATATACTGGCGGACAGCTTAAGCAGAAATATCATGGATGCACACGAATGGATGCTGCACCCAGACATTTTCCAACAGATAGCACAATTTTGGGGGAGCCCGGACATAGATCTATTTGCATCCCCCCACAATCATCAACTAAAGAAATTCTGCTCAAGGACATACCACCCACAAGCGTGGAAAGTGGACGCTCTTTCTTTCAGCTGGAGAAATCTGACAGTGTATGCATTCCCTCCTATTCCATTAATGACCAAGGTGTTACTGAAGATCAAGGCAGAGCAGCCAAAAGTGATCCGGATAGCTCCGGACTGGCCAAGACAGCACTGGTACCCACTGCTAAGGAGCTTGTCACGTACGAAACCATGGCCCCTACCTCTATGGCCACTTCTACTGACACAGCACAGCTACAAAACTCTACATTCCAACCTGAAAACATTGCAACTAACAGCCTGGAGAATACCTTGACTCCTCTTCAGGATAAGCTATCCCAGAGAGTAAAGAATATTATTGTGGAAGCTCGCCGCCCTTCCACAAGGAAGGCATATTCAGCAAAATGGAAAAGATTTCTCATTTGGAACACCACAAAGGGCCTAGATGCGACAAAGATGAGCATGGCACATATCCTGGAATATTTGGCAGAAATGTTCCACAATGGACTGTCTTACTCTTCTGTTAAGATTCATGCTTCAGCAATTTCAGCAGAGTACAATACTGATCCTCCTGTCTTTTCTCATCCTCTCCTAAGACAGTTTCTAAGGGGAATCAAAAACATCAAACCTCCTAGGAAACCTCCTCTACCTGCTTGGGACCTTAACTACGTGTTGGAAAAACTAACACTGCCTCCATTTGAGCCAGCAGCATCTGCAGATCTACAGTACCTCTCATGGAAGACTGCTTTCCTTCTGGCAATAACCTCAGCAAGAAGAGTTTCGGAATTGCCGGCCCTGATGGCAGTTCAGCCCTTTATTATTTTCCATCAGGATAGAGTTTCATTAAGAACTAATCCTACTTTTATGCCAAAGGTGATATCCAGGGTTTCATTGAATCAAGCTATTCACTTGCCTACATTTTCCCAAATCCACAAAGCAAAGGGGAGAAACTGCTGCACACCCTGGACATTCACAGACAGTTGCGCTACTACTTGGACGGAACTAAAGGTTTCAGAAAAACTGACCAGCTGCTGGTAGCATATGCTGCTGGTACTCAAGGAAAAGCAATTTCCAAACAGACAATTTCAAAATGGATAGGAAATTGCATCCGCTTTTGTTACTCATTTCATGGAAAGACTGTACCAGCTAACATTAGACCTCATTCTACGAGAGCCACAGCCACCTCCACAGCCTTCTTAAGAGGGTGGCTACAAAAGACATTTTAGAAGCTACCACATGGAGCTCCGTGCATACATTTGCCAAGCATTACAATTTACCTTTATATTCCAGATCCAGAGCAGGCTTTGCTTGGCTGTCCTGCAGGGTATCTTAGCTACACCATCCTTTTCCTAGTACCTCCACCCCCAGATTGGCTATGGTATTCTACCCATATGTGATGACTGCAGATGCATCCTTGAAGGACATAGTACAGTTTTGTACCTACCATAAATGTAGATGTCCGATAGGTATGCATCTGCAGTCAGGTTTACCTCCCTCCTTCCCTCTGTGGTACTCCTAGGGTGCTTACCTCTCTATTAGCTAGCTGGGGGATCTATTATGGTGTATTTGTTTATATATATATATATATATATATATATATATATATATATATGTATATATTTATATATATATTTTTTTTGCAAATGTTTGGATTTTTTACTGCATTTTTCCAAATTTAGCCTTCCTAGAGGGCACCTGGCATCTGGGGCAAGAAAAACTGAGGAGCATGGCGTCGGCTGGCGCTTTTATACCCTAGGCGTTGTGACGTCGGGGAAGGAGCGACATCAACCGACGCCGGACCCAGACTTTGGAATCCGGCCGACCGAAGGGCTGCCTGAGGCAGGACAACCCATATGTGATGACTGCAGATGCATACCTATCGGACATCTACATTTATGGTAGGTACAAAACTGTACTTTAAGGCTAGATTGCTGGATGCTCCCTTAAACCAAGACCACCTGTTTGGCAACAAAGCAGTAGTAGTACTTAAAACGATGGAGGAAAAAGCTAAATCTATACAAACTGTTAAAGATTTCCTGCAAGTAGTCTCCCAGATTTAGTAGGCATTGGCCCTCTAAGAATAGGTCCTTTCCTGCCTCTTCCAGGCCTTCTCAGTCCAAACCCAGACCCAGCAGAACACCCAGGCAGCAGTCCCAAGGGACTCGCAGGACTAAGCAGTGGGGGGCTCCCACTTCCAATGCAGGAAGTAGTAAGACCCCCCCCCCCGTAAGGTAAATTGTCTCAATGACTTAAGTTTAAATTTTCCAAGCCCTGCTCAACTGACTGTTCCTTTAGGTGGCAAGATTGCCCTGCAGGCAAACAATTGGGAACTCATTACTGAGGACGAATGGGTTTTACATATAGTTTCCCAAGGATACAGACTCCACTTCCACTCCTTACCAACTCCAAACGGTTGGCCAAATCTACCCCCAAATCAGTGGGCAGAGGCTCAAAAGCAAGTTCTCTTTCTTTTAAGCATCAGGGCTATTCAGCTTGTCCCAGAGGAAGAATGGGGACAAGGTTTCTACTCAAGACTTTTTCTGGTACACAGAAAAGACAAATCCTGGCGTCCTATCCTGGACCTGTCTATCCTAAACACATTTTTGGTAATCCCAAAATTCAAGATGCTAACTCTTCATCAGCTGCTTCCTATGCTAGGCAAAGATGCCTGGTTGGCAACACTGGATTCAAAGAAAGCCTAACTGCACATCCCAATAAGGGAATCTTGCAGAAGATACCTACGCTTCAAAGCAGGCTATATGCACTATCAGTTCTCTGCACTGCTCTTTGGCTTATCTACTGAGCTCAGGGTATTCACAACGTGCCTAGCTCCAGTCTTTGCCTTTTGCAGGCAAAGAAATATTCAAATATACCCATACCTGGACGATTGTCTAATTCAGACAGAAAGCCAGGACATACTATTAAATCATCTGGCATTTGTAAAGAAATTGCTAACTTCTCTGGGGTACACCATAAACGAAAAGAAATCCCATCTTGTACCCTTTCAGCAAATAGCATTCCTGGGAGCAAGCTTGAATACAACTTCCCAGATGGCCTACCTCAAACCAGAGAAACAAGTTCATTTGACAGCCTACTTCAAACTACTGGCCACAAAGACCCAGCTATCTGCAAGGAACATACTGCAAGCCCTGGGGTTCATGGCATCCTGCATTCTACTAATTCCATATGCAAGACTGCATATGAGGAAACTACAGTGGAATCTAAAAAGCCTATGGTGTCAACATTCTCAGGATCTAGAATCAATGATTCCTATCATACCTTGTCTACAGATAGTTCCTTTGGTGGGCAGAGGCCTGCCACCAGAACAAGGGACTGCCATTCACTCTACCCCCTGCTGCCCAACCCCTAACAACAGATGCAACATACTATGCATGGGGGGCTCACTTGGCAGGGAAGTGCATTCAGGGCAAATGGATCCCAAGTCAAATGCACCTGCATATCAATCAAAAAGAAATGTTAGTTGTACAGAATGCTCTGACAGCCTTCAAGGACCACATTCTTCCAGGACAATTATTGGTAAGGACTGCCACCACCACTGTTATGTGGTACATAAACAAGCAGGGAGGAACCCACTCATACCCTCTCTGCATACTAGCCATGGCTCTGTGGAACACAGCCTTGAGCTACCAAGTGCACCTACAGGCTCACTTCCTGCCAGGAAAGCTAAATACACTGGCAGACGACCTAAGCAGAAATCTCATGGACCCACCCGAGTGGAAACTGGAACCAAAGATATTCAACATGTTGGGAAACTAGTGGGGGAGCGCAGAGATAGACCTGTTTGACTGCCCCCCCAGAACTACCAATTGGACAAATTCTGCACAAGGACTCCCCACAAACAAGCTTGGAAAGTGGATGCCCTGTCCTTCACCTGGAAAAATCTATCAGTTTATGCCTTTCCCTCTCTGCCTTTCCTCTCCAAGGTACTACTAAAGATCAAACAGGACAAACCAAGGACAATACTGATTGCACCAGACTGGCCACGTCAACACTGATACCCCCTCTTGTGCAGTGTGTCACTACTGACACCATGGCATCCGCCTCAGACCCCTACCCTGCTGTCCCAGCAGGAGGGCCAGATTCTGCACCCACAGCATCACATCTTGAACCTGGCAGTCTGGCTAATTACCTGATCTCTCCTTTACCATCCCTCAGTAAACAAGTGATGGATGTCATTCTGGGGTCAAGGAGGCCTAGTACTAGAAAATCCTATGCTGAAAAATGGAAAAGATTCTGTTCCTGGAGCCAAACTCAGGGAATGGGCACAGCAGCACCCAATTTACCTCATATTCTGCAGTACTTAACTGAGATGCTTCACAAGAGCCTTTCATTTTCCTCCATCAAAATTCATGCCTCAGCCATTTCAGCTCATTACAACACAGAACCACCCCTCTTCTCTCATCCACTGTTGAAGCATTTCCTCAGAGGGGCCAAAAACTTAAGACCACCCAGGAGAGCCCCTACTCCAGCCTGGGACCTCAACTTTGTATTGGAAAAACTCACTGTACCGCCCTTTGAGCCAGCTGCAAATGCAGAGTTGAAATTCCTTTCTTGGAAAACATCCTTCCTTCTAGCCATCACTTCAGCAAGAAGGGTGTCTGAGTTACAGGCCCTCATGGCAGTGGAGCCTTTCATCATCTTTCATGCGGACAGGGTGTCCCTCAGGACCAATCCCTCCTTCATGTCCAAGGTGGTATCCAGTGTGGCCCTTAATCATTCCATTCATTTCCCTACCTTCTTTTCTAATCCACAGAACAAGGGGGAATGAATACTGCACTCATTGGACGTGCACAGACAACTTAGGTTTTACTTGGACAAGACTAAACCTCTCAGGAAATCTGAACAGCTTCTGGTTGCATTTGCTGCAGGGGCAGAGGGGAAGGCCATTTCAAAGCAAATCATTTCTAAGGGGATAGGCCACTGCATTCATTTCTGCTATAAGCACCATGGCAAACCTACCTCACAGGGGATTAGACCACATTCAATCTACCTCTACAGCCTTTCTCAGAGGTGTCCCTACCAGGGGCATCCTAGAAGCTACTATTTGGAGTTTGGTACATACCTTCATCAAGCATTACTGCTTGCCAATTTTTTCTAAATCCAGAGCTGGATGTTCATTGTGTTACCCTACTGCAGTCATCACACTTGGGTTATCCTGCCATCAGGCGGTCCCGCAGTCGGCCCGAATTCCAAAGTCTTGGTCCGGCGTCGGTTGCTGTCGCTTCTTTCCTGACGTCAGTACGCCAGGGGTATATAAGAGGCATCCGATGCCATTTTCTTCAGTCTTTCTTGCCGAGCGGTGCCCGAAGCAGAAGCAGTTCGCAAGTGCCGGTCGGCTGACACCTGAGATTTTCGATTTGAATTTCAGTCCGAAGTCTTCAATAAAGCTAAGTACCCCGTTGGGGAACATTTTTTTGCCTCAGTCCAATGTCAGAAAAAGTTAACAGTTGCATTTCTTGTGGGAAACAAATACCTCATAAGGACTTCCATTCCTATTGTATTCCTTGCCTAGGCCCAGGCCACAACGTCACAGGTTGTCGGTTTTGCGCTAGGTTTAATAAACGCACTATCAAACGCCGTTTCGACTTCGCATGGCATTACTTTGGTAGGAACTTTAATTATATCATGCCGTCGGAGCAGCCGACGACCACAATTCATAAAAAATGCAAGGATAAGGACAGGCAGTCTAGGAATAAGCCAGACCCAGAGGCCTCAGCTGGGCCTGTCGCCGATTCTCCGGTTTTCAGTGAGGCGCCTACGCAGCCCCTGACAACGGCAGAGCTGGAACCCCAGACAGCTGCCGACTCCCAAGCGGATTCTACTAGGCCGATGCAGCCATCTACCGACACCGGAGCAGAATTAGACACCGGTGCAGAGGAAACACCTTCGGTTGCAGAAGGTGTCTTCAGACCGACTACACTCACCATTAAATCTTATGCTAAGCTTAAAACTCCTTTACAACCTAAGAAAACTGTTCATCAGTCTACAGGTTAAGGCCCCATGCCTAAGAAACAGATGCTTAAGATGGTTGAAGATTTAATTACCCGTATCAGGGGTTCCCATCCCCCTCCTGATAAAAGACCAAGACAAGAGGAGGATTACGCATCCTCTGACCAGGTTTCTCTCTCCTCAGATTCTTCTGAGGAACAGGATTTCACTTTTCCACCTTATGAGGATTCTGATGCTGAAGACTCTATACCCTCAGCATCTCCCCCTGAAGACTACTCCTTTGGGGAAACATTACATACCATGAGGGAACATTTCCACTGGGAAGGCCAGGATTACTCAGATTCTAAGAAAAGGCTCAGAGAGTTCCTTTTATTACCCCAGCACAGACCTCTTGCTATCCCTCCTGTTTTAGATATTGTGGATGATGTCTACTTGGAGTCTCGTTTAAATCCAGACTCTCTACCTCCTGCTCCAGCCAAACCAGACAGATACTACAGAGTACCTGACTCACACAAATTCCTTTATAAAAGCCCTGTAGCTGAGAAACCATATCCCAGGGTCCTAAGGGAGCAAAAGCTTCTATGGCTAAAAATCCTGCGCCCTCTGAAAAAGATTCCAGAGCCCTAGATAGATGGGGAAAGAAAATATACACCTCTGCAACTCTGGCTATGAGAGCATTAAATTGCTAGTTTCACATGTTTAAATGTCAACAATTCCTGATTTCTCAGTTAAAACAAAAAATGAGCACACATTCGGAACAGCCTGAATTCAAGGAAATGCAGGATCTGTTGCATGCAGCTGAACAGGTGGGCAAGCATACTTTACAATGCGGATTTGATTCCTTGGAAGCTTCCTGTAGAGTAGCTGTTACTGGCTCTGTCATTCGTAGACATGCTTGGTTAAAGGAGCAAACCCTCCCTGACCATGTTAAAGCAAAATTATTAGATGCACCTTTACAACAGGATGTATTATTTGGTGTGAAAGTAGAAGAGGTTTTAAAGAAAATGGAGGATAAGGCTAAATCTATGCAAACGGTCAAGGATTTCTTGCAGGTACAACCCCCTCGCTTCAGCAGAAATTGGCCAACAAAAAATTGGTCCTTTCCAGCTTCAGACAGATCACAGAGGGGCAAATGCAGATGCCCAAGGGGCAGAGGTCAGTCACAGGGCCCTTACAAACCTCGCCAATGGGGTTTTGCTACCCAGAAAGGAGGAGAAGACAGGCCCCAAGCTAGCAGAAGGCAGACACAATGACTCTATCCTCAAACTACCAAGCAAATCTCTCCTGGCAACACCCTTGGGAGGAAAACTAGCATTTTTTACAGACAACTGGCACATCATCACAAAAGACAAATGGGTTCTAAACATTGTCTCTCAAGGATACATATTCCACTTTCATACCTTACCAAGGATCAAAGGAATGCCAAACCTGCCACCAAATCAATAAGCAGAGGCACAAAAACAAATTACAGCTCTCATGAACATGAGAGCCATTCAACAGGTACCTACACAGGAGCAGGGACAAGGATTTTACTCAAGACATTTCCTAGTTCCAAGAAAGGACAAAGCATGGAGACCCATTCTGCATTTTTCAATTCTGAACACCTATCTGCAAGTACCTAAGTTCAAGATGCTAACACTACAGCAGCTTCTTCCCATGTTGGGCAAGAATGCTTGGCTAGTCACTTTGGACCTCAAGGAGGCATACCTACATGTCCCTATCAGACAAAACTGCAGAAGATACCTCCGCTTCATTGCAGGTTCAACGCATTATCAATTCTCTGCACTTGCTCTTTGGCTTATCTACTGCGCTCAGGGTCTTCACAAAATGCCTGGCACCAGTAATTGCATACTGCAGACAAAGAGGAATTCAAATATACCCATACCTGGACGACTGTCTTATTCAAGCAGAAAGCAAGGACATTCTTTTACAGCATCTGGCATTTGTCAAACACCTTCTAAGTTGCCTAGGGTACACAGTAAACGAAAAGAAATCAAAACTAGTGACCTCACAAAACATAATATTCCTGGGTGCCAGCTTGAATACAACGGTCCAGATGGCTTATCTCACGCCAGACAAACAACGACAGCGGTTTCAATATTTCAAAATAATGGCAACAAAGACCCAACTCCCTGCAAGAAAAATTCTGCAGGCCTTGGGATTCATGGCATCTTGCATACTACTAATACCATTTGCAAAACTGCATATGAGGAAATTACAATGGTACCTGAAAAGTGTATGGACTCAACACAGCCACAGCTTGGAAACAATGATACCACTCATTCCCTGCCTTCAACAGGAGTTTCTATGGTGGGCACAGGCATGTCACCTCAACAAGGGTTAGACTTTCACCTTACCCACAGCCAGACAAACTATGGCAACAGATGACTCGGACTATGCCTGGGGAGCACACATGGCAGGACAGTGCATTCAGGGCAAATGGACTACAGATCAGAGACACCTGCATATCAATCAAAAAAAATGCTAGCAGTGCAGAATGCCCTAACAGCTTTCAAGGGCGTTCTACACCCAGGACAACTACTAATAAGAACAGACAACACCACAGTTATGTGGTACATAAACAAGCAAGGGGACACACATTCCTACCCTCTGTGCAGGCAGGCAATGACCTTGTGGAACACTGCACTGTCTTACCAGGTTCATTTACAAGCACAATTCCTGCCAGGAAAGAAAAACACATTTGCAGACGACCTAAGCAGAAACATCATGGAACCACACGAATGGAAACTAGATCCACAAGTATTTGCAATGATAGCTCAAAAATGGGGACGCCCAGACATAGATCTGTTTGCAAGCCCCACAACCACCAACTTCAAAAATTTTGCACAAGGACCTTCCATCCACTAGCTTGGAAAGTGGACGCCCTCTCATTCATTTGGAAAACATTAACAGTGTATGCCTTCCCTCCACTGCCTCTTCTAGCAAAGGTACTGCTGAAAGTCAGATTAGAGAGACCACAAATGATTCTCGTTGCACCAGACTGGCCATGCCAACATTGATATCCAATTTTAAGAAACATGGCCCACAAATTCCTCACCTGCTCACCCAACGAGACAGTCTGATTCTACACAGCCAGCTCAAGACTTTAAACCTGGCTGCATGGCAAATTACCTAAACAACCAGCCAACACCTTTATCCAAAGCTGTTATCGATGTCATTCTGGAGGCCAGGAGGCCCAGCACCAGGAAAACCTATTCAGACAAATGGAAAAGATTGTGCGCCTGGAACCATGCTAAAGGACTAAATCCCCTGGAGCCGAACATTCCTCAGATTCTCAATACTTAACTGAGATTTTACACAAAGGACTTTCCTTTTCATCCATTAAGATCCACACCTCAGCAATTTCAGCTCATTACAGCACGGATTCTCCTTTATTTTCACATCCACTCCTAAGACAGTACCTCAGAGGGGCTAAGAACTTAAGACCGCCAAGGAGAGCTCCAACACCTACTTGGGATCTCAACTTTGTCCTGGAAAAGCTTACACTGCCGCCCTTTGAACCAGCTTTTTCAACTGATTTAAAATTTCTTTCATGGAAGACTGCCCTACTACTAGCAATAACCTCAGCTAGAAGAGTCTCAGAGCTACAGGCACTAATGGCAGTGGAACCTTTCCTCATTTTTCATCGACAGAGTTTCTCTACAAACTAATCCTTCCTTTATGTTAAAGGTGGTATCCAGTGTAGCCCTAAACCAAACCATTCATTTGCCTACCTTCTTCCCAAATCCCCAGAACAAAGGAGAAAGACTCCTGCACTCTTTGGACATTCACAGGCAATTACGTTACTACTTGGATAAAACTAAGGCTTTCAGAAAAACTGACCAGCTCTTTGTAGCCTATGCTACAGGATCACAAGGATAAGCTTTCTCAAAAGAGACCATTTCTAAATGGATAGGACATTGCATACGTTTCTGCTACACACATCATGGGAAACCAGTACCTGCTAACATTAGGTCCCACTCCACCAGGGCTACAGCTACATCAGCAGCCTTTCTCAGGGGAGTGCCATCCAAGGATATTCTGGAAGCTGCTACTTGGAGTTCAGTCCACACCTTCACCAAACACTATCACTTACCTCTTTACTCTAAGACTAGAGCTGGTTTTGCCACTGCAGTTTTGCAGGGCCTACTAGCTTCTTCTAACCCTGTTTGACTCCACCTCCCCTCCTTAGCTTTGGGAGTCAACCCAAGTGTGATGACTGCAGCAGGGTAACACGATGAACATAGTACAGTTTTGTACCTACCATAAATGTAGATGTTCGAGTGTTCACCCTGCTGTAGTCCAGGTTACCCTCCCTCCATCCCCTCTGAACTAGCTGAACTTATCTCTACCACTTTATCCTATACTACCTCTGTGGTGTATTTGCTTGTACCTAAGGGTTTTGTTTTATTTTTATATAGCCATATGTGTGTGAGTATATATATATATATATATATATTGCCATCTGGGGCAAGAAAAACTGAAGAAAATGGCGTTGGATGCCTCTTATATACCCCTGGCGCACTGACGTCAGGGAAGAAGCGACAGCAACCGACGCCGGACCAAGACTTTGGAATTCGGGCCGACTGCGGGACCGCCTGATGGCAGGATAACCCAAGTGTGATGACTGCAGCAGGGTGAACACTCGAACATCTACATTTATGGTAGGTACAAAACTGTACATTTTGCCACTACAGTCTTGCAGGGCCTTATAGCTGGTCCTAATGCTATCTAATTTCCTCCTCCCATCCTTAGCTTTGAGAATCTACCCAAATGTGATGACTGCAACAGTGAAACACGAAGAACATAGTACAGTTGTGTACATTTACCATAAATGTAGATGTACAAGTGTATTCACTGTTGCAGTCCTGTTTACCCTCCCTCCAGCCCCCTGACTTCTGTTGACTATACCTCTATTCTTGTTTACTGTGCTTAAAGCTTTTTGGTGTATTTGCTTTTTTGTTGGAGGCGTAACCTTGTATATAATTGCTTCCCATTATGGGAGCACCTGACATTTGAGGCAAGAAAAACTGATGTAATGGCATCGGACGCATAATTTATACCCCGGACTACCTGATGTCATGGAAGATGAGAGAGCAACCAACGCAGGACCCAAGACTTTGATAATCAGGCCGACTGAGGGCTACTGCAAGCAGATAACCCAAATGTGATGACTGCAACAGTGAATACACTCGAACATCTACATTTATGGTAAGTGAACATAACTGTACTTTACTTCTACCTTCACGGAGAACAAGAGATCTGATTGGTTAAGAGATCACTGTGTTGGTAATCTGATTGGTCAAGACTGCTGTCTTGCACAGTACAGTATTGAAGCAGTTACTGTACTTTACACTAGAATGGGCAAATGACATTGCGGCTCACTAGGGTCTAGGTGGCAGTAGGAGGTCTGACAGTGATCTGAAAGTTCAGGAAAGAGTGTAAAACATTTGTGGGTAATACCTGTTGTACAGAAGTGTGAGGTGAATCTTCATTCTAAGATGGTCGTCAGCTAGATAGCGCATACTGCAGCTTGCTCCAAATACTAGCGAATAATCTAATCCCATCTACGGCTACTGTTGCTGTAAAAATCTACAGAAATGCATCACCTACGACAATCTAGCTATCTTTCAAATGGAGAGATCCTTTTTTTCAGCCTCTGAATTAAGAAAAATAAGAAATACATACCTTGGATCTGTGAGGTGACTAAACAGTGTATCCTGTACATGTGCTGGGCCCGAAATTATCAAGGTAGTTACAAAGGTGAAAAAGAGGCAAGCTTTGTTTTACACAAATAAAGGAAGAATGGAACAAATGGAAACACACACATCTAAGGCAAGAATATCAGAAATTGCATCTCCTGAGAAAGAAATTACACCAAGAGACAGAATACTAAAATACAAGCTGAAGCTACAAAGCACCACCTGAAGTCAAAAACTAAACAATCCTTTGACAAGGATGATTTAAAAGCAGCCTTGATACCTCTGCAAACAGAAATACAATCTTTTTCTTCAAAACTCACAGCATTTGGAAACAACTTAGATCAAATAATGTTTAGACTTGGTAAAAATGAAGCCGGAGTACTGTGCAAAGAGACAAAAATTGAAGAAATACAGAAAGCCACCACCAGTGATGTAAGCTCTGTCAAATAAATGCAACAAAAACTGACTGATCTAGAAGCTAGAGCAAGAAGAAATGATGTATTGCTCAGAGGCATCCCAGAAAAATATGAACAATTGCAGCTAACTACTGTGGCACAAAATATATTTGACTCTCTTCTTGAAAACAAAGAACTAACTCAAACAATAGTTATAGAAAAAATACGTTAAGAAAATCTCAAACTCTGGATGCCCCCAGACAAATATATGTAAGGATTCTAAATGCTGCACATGCCTATGCAGTAATACAAGCTGCAAAAAAGAGAAAGTTCATCATATGGAATAGCTGCAAAATAACCTTTGCTCAGGACCTACCTATACAAATCAAACAACTAGGACAAGTCTTATCATCTTTCTGCAATTACTTAGTAAGCAAAAATATTAGATTTCAAATGAAATACCGGCTTAAATTGTGCAATATAAAACAACGAGGAAGCAAAAATGGCTTTTCTTAAAGCCTTTAAAGAAGTACCAAACAAATCAACATGAAGAAAAGTACTTTTTTCTAAAAATGCACCAAATGCAAAGATCCAAACCATCTTAAACAAGTATAGTTGTTAAAATGAATCAAACGACAAGGTAAATTCCTTAAATTACTTTTAAAGCTCTTAATTCCTTTGCGTTCCATTTAAACGTTCTAAATCTAGGCCTAGGAGTACCTCCACACCGTTGCGAACGAACTCCCAGAATCCTTTGCGACCACAAGCCAGGAAAACAAGCAAACAGAGGTCAAAGGAACATCTACGGCATCCCTCTAAGGTAAAAACACTTCTGATAATCCTCGGTTTACATAAGAAAATGAAAGTAAAGCTTGCACATAGCTGAAACCCTCGGAACTGTATCATAAAGAATAAAAATGAAGAAATGTGTGCAAATGGCGATCGGAAGATAAATCCAGATTAGAATTGAAGTGCAACTGTTAAAACTTTTGTTTAAAATATAGTGTGTTCCAGAGTAATTACAAAATGCAACAATAAATAAGCTCCTTGGTCATATGGTGTAGCAGATGCTGTAATAGAAACAAACAACTAGTAGTTATTACTGCTTACAAATTATGAAGCTGGGTATGTTTTTGTTCTGTTTATTTTTAATATCATATCTTTTTAATTCAGTACACATCTGCAAACTGCAAGTATACCAATTTAGAAAAACAAAGACTTTAAAAGACGCTAGATACTATTGTCTGACCAAATTTTGATGTTAGCTATATAGAGGTCTCATACACATAAAACAATTGGATACACAGAAATATATTCAATCTTCACTGTAAATATGGACCAAACGAAATAAGAACTGCAGTATATCAAGGTGGACTGTGTTTTGAAATCAGCTAAACATGGAGCACGAAATCGAAACTAACAAATTATAACAAGTCATTTTCAATATGCTCATGTAATTACATCTTTTTGTTCTGTGAGCAAGAAAAGAAAAGTTATGATATGCTTGTTGGAATGTAATATATAAAGTTGTCTTGCAAAGTTGGATATGTGATTTTTAGTTAAAGGCATTTTACAAATTTTCAGGTTGCGTACCTTCATAAGAAGGAAGGGTTAGTAACTTTGTTTTTTGATAAGTACATATGTATTTAGTTTTTGGACCAATGCTGTTATCTGTGCTGTTGTATTTTTTGCTGGGACTTAGAATGACAGGAACTTTTTGTAATATAGTTGTAAATGTTCTATTTATCTCTCTTTCAGTTAGTGGGATAGCATGGGTAAGCATGGGGGGGGGTCTGAAAGGGAGTGATGTCAAACTCGTATCCTTATTGCTGACTTGCACCAGTAACGCTAAGAAGTATTTAAAGTTACATATGTCCCTATATGTATCTACTAATTCAAAAATCAAAATCCTGTTGATAAACCTCTTGATGGTTTCTGTAGATTCATGGAATGTGAAGGGCCTACAAAATAAGAAAAAGAAAAATCTAGTTGTGTCTTTCTGCTTTTCCCAGTTAGGGGTCGCCACAGTGGAACTCCGGTCCGCTAATGATTGGCAGTAAATTTTTACATGCCGAGTTGCCGGCCCTGATGCACAATCTTCAAGCTCATTCACGCATGTCTCCTCACAGAAGACGCTCTAGCTGAGAATCGAACAGGACAACGTCTTACTGTGAGGTGACAATGCTACCGCAGCACCACCACCGCAGTAAAAAGAAAAAATCTAGTAATGCATTTAATTTTCAAATCCAAGGCAGGGATAACTTTCATCCAAGAAACACATATGTTGAAAGAACAATGGGAGAAAGATACAAAAAAAATGGATGAAACATATTATAGCTGCTAGGGACAGCACAGCTTCTAGAGGAGTTGATACAATAGTTAAAAATTCATTTGATGGCACTATAATGAAGAGTAGCTAAGACCCCAATGGCAGATGGTGTTATTTAACTTGTGAACTGCCAAATTTTAAAAAGCCATTCTTAGTACTAAATCTTTATTCCCCATGTTTCCATCCATTAACATACATATATGAGATATTCAAAATTCTAGAGAGTTTTCTTGGCTATTTATACATCATAGGAGGAGACTGGAATATGGTAATCAGTCCAGCATTAGATAGAACAAATAAGGAAAACAAGCAATCTGTACAACTCACTACATTAATAGCTGAAATAATTGAAGATTTTAGGCTAGCTGACCCTTTTGAAATCTATAGAAACAATCCATTAAACATTAAATTCACTTATTTTCCCCATATCACAAGTCTTGGTCCAGAATAGACATATTTCTAATTTTGGAAGTTTTACTTAATTATAGTTATATACAACAGTGAACTCAGAACAATATGAGACCATGCAAAAATAAGCATTACAATAAAGTTGGACAGTTCCACACAAAGATCCCTAACATCAGCAAATTGGACTTAAAATACTAACCTATTAAAGGAAAAAGAAGTATTACAGGAAATCATTGACATCCTTACCCAAGCTAAAAATAACTTAGAGGTAATGGATACACCATATGATATTCAATGGGAAGAGATGAAAGCCATTATTAAGGGAATATTAATTCAAAAAGCTGCTCTCTATAAAAAAACTAAACAAGGAAAAAGTTACAACATTAGAATCAAAATTAAAAAGTATAGAGTTAAAATTACAAACTAAACACTCATCAGAACTTGAAAGTCAAATGAATACTATATAAGGACAACTGCATGAGATTTAAACACAACACTACTCGTTCACTGAAATTAAACTTTTACTCAAGTATGCAGAGTGGGCGCAGTCTCCTTCAAAAGTGCTCGCAAGAATCATAAACATAAAAAAATTCCCCCACCAAAATAAAACAACTAGATTATAATAACAAAATTCTAGATACAGATCAAGAGATTATAGAGGCTTTTGAAGAGATTTATCAACAACTATATGGCCCACAAGACCATTGCAGTAAAATACTATAATATCAATTCACTGAAGAATTGCAATTTCCAGTACTAAATGAAACACAAATTAATAATCTTAAGGCCCCTATTAATGTAGAGGAAATCATTGCTGCTGTAAATAAGCTGAAACCAAGTAAATCTCCAGGGCCAGATGGATGTGTGGTAGAATTCTACAAGACTTTTAAGAAACAAGTAGCCCCAATATTATTGAAAGTATAAGAATATATATTAAAGTATGGCATAAAGGACCTGTATATCAACTCAAAAACCAAAACCCAACTCAGACACACTAAATCCAAACAACTACAGACTGATAGCACTCAATATATTGATATCAAAATTCTGTCAACAGTCCTAGGTAGCAGAATTAAAACAACTCTACCTTTCATTATATCCCCTCAACAACTAGGCTTTATGAATAACAGACAGGCGTGGGATAACACACTCACCATTGATTGATTCATCAGTCTAAAAGCAAATGATAAATGCCCTAGCTATGCGTTATCAGTAGACACATCAAATGCTTTTGACAGGGTAAACCTTGATTTTCTATTTAAGATACTCAAAAAATTTAGCATTCCTGATGAATATATAAACATGGTGAGGCCCTTATAATCCACAGAAAAAAGAAGAACCGAGGTCCAGATCCACTAAAAAATACTGTTTATTGAGCGCTTTTATCTCCGTAATGGAAACTTCCTAGAATAATGCTATGACAACACTATATGTAAATAAAAAGCAATCAAAACCAATTCAAATTATAAATGGTACAAGGCAAGGATGCCCACTCTCACCATATCTGTTCAATATATATATTGAAACTCTCCTCCTTAAAATTTCACAAATACCACCATTTTATGAATATGTATAAAATTTCAGTAAAATATACAGTTTTTTTGCTGATAACCTCAATGTTTATTTTGAATTCCCATATACCGATTTAAACAAGATATTAAATTCCACTGGAAATTTTTCAAAAATTTCTAACTATGCCATTAACCCAAGCAAGTCAGTCATTTTCCCTCTAAATACTTTAGGACACAAGGAATTCTATTTCTCCAAAACTGAAATAAAAGTCAACTACAATCCCAAATATCTGGGCATCATATTCACTCACCCCCAATCTGACTTGACCTAAAAAAGTCTGTTTAGAACATGGGCAGACATCACAGAAGACACTAAAAGATGGCTAAATCTTAACCTATCTCCACTTTCTAAGGTGGCTATAGTCAAAATGAATATTCTTCCACGATTACTGTTTCACTTTAATGCTATAAACCAAAATATACCAAGCAAACTTCTTTTCCAAGCTTGAAACACTACTACAGAAATGTATTTGGCATCCAAAAAAACACAAGAATAAAATACTCTACATTAACACTACCCAAACAGAAAGGTGGATTAGGATTGCCAGATTTCCAAATTTACCATGGCATTATAAACGCTAGTTGAATCATACAAATAGCAAACTATGAATCATCTAGCACAGCATGGTATCCTATCTGGATTAAAATATATCATAAACATCTAACTTCATCAACCATAAACCCTAAAGCAATACCCTTTCTAAACTCCAAGACACTAAGGTATTTTAAAATCCACCCCATAATCATAAATACATAAACATTTCAAAAGTTGTCATCCTCCCTAAATCTTAAGGATACTTTGGTAATGGGACAACCAATACATTTAAACCCTAACATTAAACTAAATAACACTATACTTAATCTGAAACAATACCCACTAATAAAAAAATACCACTATCTGGGACTTCTATCAAGGCAAAAACTATCAATTGAAAATATAAGGGAAAGACTAGAACTAAATAAAAGTTATAACACTATTATCAAGCAAATATTATACCTGGTTAACACAATTACTACAAATGTCAAAATGGGTAACCAAGATATGCAGATATACCAACAAATCATAAGCTTATTGCTTTTGAGATATAAAATGCTATCTAATGCATAGAGTTTAATAACAAAGATTAAAAACCAAGACTTACAATATTGGGAAGAAAAAATAAGATTACCGTAGACCAAAAATCTGCTGCAATTTAACTCACTTTAAAATTAACCACATTTAATCATAATTTGGATATAAATTAATTTGTTTAACAATAATGCCTACCATACACCACTCTATGTAAGTAAAATCAATCCTTCAATCTCTCCTTTTTGTCCCGTTTGTCTAGATAGTCCAGCTGATACACTCCATATCTTCTGGAGCTGTAAAAATGTATGCAAATTATGGTACTCTTTAAGAACCAAGTTAGAAAAAAAGGGATACACTAAATCTACCCATCATGGGAAATTGCAATTTTACATATATTTCCCACAAATTGTGTATATGAAAACAAACACATCATAGTAACATTGTGTGCAATGATGACATCATACATAGCTCAAAACTGGTTAGATAGGACTAAAATTAAATGGGACAAATTTAAAGGAATGGCTATGAAATACGTATTAGCCAGCAAACTAATTACAAGAAGCAAAAAAAAAAAAAAAAACTATCTTACCACCAGAAATATTGGAAAACACTAAATAGAAATTTTAAGGTAAAATCTGACTATGCATAAGGGATTATAATATTACTACTACCCTAAACAAATAAGGAAAAATAAAAGAAAAGAAATGTTGACAAAACTGATATTCATATTAGAATAGGAAAGATATAGGCAGTGCAAACATACTGAACATCAGAGGTGAGATCGCTGTATATAGTGTACATAGTTATTACAAGATACTGCTAAAGATAGGATAAATTGTTTGACGAAACTGGTTTTCAGTGATAGAATTTATTAAGACCTACAAAATTGAATTTTTGTATTACAAGTATATGTGAACAGTTAAAAAGTTAACAGACTCTGCTTATTATGAAATGTATAATTATGGTATATGTCCTATCTATGTTGTTATGTTTTATTGCAAATTATTTCCATGTTTCTTGTTCTTCATATTTTTCTTTACTTTTTTGCGTATAAAAAGAGTGGAAAAGGAAATAAAAATTATATTTGAAAAAAAAAAAAAGAAATGTGAGGTGAATCTTAAAAAGAGGTAAGTTTAACATATTTTTTTTCTGTATGGAATGTTCTGCTGTACTGTATTGCATTTTTATGTATTGTCATTTGTATAAAACAAGGGAATGTCTGGAAAACACTGCTCTGAATCAACCAAACTGAAATGTTAATTAGCTGTAGACAGTGGTAGTATTGACCAGCTAGACCTGAGAAGTGTCTGGCTGCAGACTCTAGTACTGTATGCATATCCTGTAGACTTCCAGTTTAGTACTGTACTGCAGCCAGACACTTTTGTGAACTTCCCCATTGATGACATTGCGACCCATGCCTCCAAAACGAAAATTTATGGATGTGCTGGTGATGTGCCAAAGAAAAGTAATCACCCCGGAAAATAAAGTGGACATAAAGAAATGCGAGAGAGTTGAAGCGCCATCTGCCATTGGAAAGGCGTTAGGCTATAGCCTGTCAACGATTGAACAATTTTAAAAGATGAAGCAAGAATATTGAATCATGTGAAAGGCCATGCCCTGATGAAAGGTACAGTTGTTACAAAGCAACGCAGTGCTTTAATTCTTGAGATGGAAAGGCTGTTGCTAATTTGGATTGAAGACCAAAATCAGAGAAATGTCCCTATTAGCCTTTCATTAATGCAATTTAAAAGCTGCTTGAGCAGAAGCAAGTGCAGGTGGGTATGACAAAGAATTTATTTTACAAGTAGGGGCTGGTTCCATCGCTGTAAAATGAGGGCTAATTTACATAACATTAAAACTCAAGGATAAGCGGTGAGTACTGATGCAAGTGCTGAAAGGGATTTTCCTAAAATGTTGGAAAAAATGATTGAAGAGGGAGGTTGTTTGCCAGACCAGATATTTAATGTAGACAAGACTGTCTTATTTTGGAAGAAAATGCCTGAAAATTTCAAAAGAAGAAAAAAGTGTAACAGGGCATAAGGCACCAAAAGATAGGCTAATGGTTCTGGTGATTTTAAGTTGAAGCCCTTGCATGTATATCGCTTGTTAACTCTACTACAGCATGTCCTTAATGCATCTCTTCCTGTTATTTGGAAGGCAAATGCAGAGGCTTGGGTTGCAATCGCCATTTTTGAAGATTGGTTCTTGAACCATTTTTTCCTGCTGTTCAAAGGTATTGCTTAGCCAAAAACATTCCTTTCAAAATTCTTCTACTTGACAATGCACCTGAACATCCATACAGTTCAGATGACTTACACTTCAGTGTAAAGGTCATATTTTTAACCCCCCCCAGCACCACATCACTTTTTCAGCTAATGGGTCAGGGAGTAAATAGCCTCATTTAAGGTCTATTATCTACAGTGGACCTCCTCATAAGCAGTCAGGGCTGTCTAAGTTAATGCGATGACCTTAAGTGAGTTCTGGAAGAATTATAACATCTGTAATGCCATCAAAAATATTGCCGATTCTTGGGCTGAAGTACAGCAGTCAAATATGAAGGGTGTGTGGAACAAATTGTGGCCACAGTTTGCGTCTGCTTTAGAGATGATAGCATTGCTGAAGCCAGGCAAGCTGTGGTTGATGCTTGTAATCAACTGCAATTAGACATCACTGACACAGATGTCATAAAGTTACTTGACTCACATGTCAAAGAAGTGACCAATGGAAGACCTTATGAAACTGGAGCAGCAAACGATAGCATTTGAGGAAGAAAACCAGGACTTAGAGACTCCAAAATAAAAAAAAAAATTTTCGACAAAAGAGTTAGCTGAAGAATTTTGCCTCATTGAAGCAGGAAATAGCAAAGTTAGAGGAGCAAGATCCTAATACAGAGAGGTTCACCCAAGTTTGCCATACAGTTACTGAGGGCCTCAGCTGCTATAAGGCCATTTATGACGAGGAAGAAGAAAATATCTGTACAAACCTCCCTTGATGCCTACTTCAAGAAATTGACTCCAGTAGTAAATGCTCTCTCTTCAGCAGCAGAATCAAACCCTGACTCTACACCATCAGGCCCATTCTCTCCAAGAAGTCCATAATTTTCTGCATCATCCAATTAATAAAGTTATCATAATGTTAACTCACAAGTAAGTGTCAACCTTTACAGTAATTATCTTTTTTTCTTCCATTTTAAACTGTTTTAAGAACTTTCTTTAATGTTTACTGTATGTACAGTACAAAAGTGTATGAACATATTTGCTGTACTGTTATTACACTGTACTTACCGTATTGTTACTACAGTATACAGTATTATGTTTAAGGTTTTTTTTTTTTATTTGGAAGTGTTTCTAAAGTGTTTTATATGCAAAGAAAAGTAAAATAAATACTAGACTGAGGCAAACATTTGACTAAGTGGCATTTAATAAGAACCATTTGTACGTGTTTCAACTTACATACAAATTTGACTTAAGGACAGACTAAAAAAATGATCACGTCCTTAACCCTTAACTTCATGTATTTGTTATTTACTATATAAGCAAAAAGGTCAGCAAACAAGGTCTCAGGTATGGTAAGTGTCTAAGAGCATTATGGGTAAGGGAGGAGCTTGAGAGTTTGTGTTTCACGAGTTGAAAAAAGCAGCCGAATCGGATCTGAACCCATTTGTTAAGGAAGAATGAAAATGGGCAACGCAGATGGAACATTATGGTGAGTACATAACTTTATATTTATTGTGTAGTCCCTATGAAATGAACACCACTGTAAAACACTGAAAAAAGTCTCCCTGTTTAACTAATTAACCCCGACTATCGTCTCATAGTGCCTCTGCTCTTACATCCGAGCGCGCTATGAGACAATAGGAATTGCAAGCAGTTACCCCTGAGTGTCTTCCACAGACGCGTGAAACTGTAAGGTAGGTTTGTAGATCAGCTTAGTGTAAAACATGCTGAAATCGTAACTGAACTTATTTTTTTAATATAGTTAAGTTTCAGCGTGTTTTTCCATGCTGTTCACATTAAACTTTTAGGAGAAAATCTCCTTTCAAAGTGTTTGCACAAGCAAGTAGTGATTGGCAGCTAGTCAGATTCCTGCAATCCAAGCCACCACTTGCATAACTTTTCCACCCCCATTCTAAGTTTCTTTTGTTATACCCAAATAAATAGAGGGTCCAGCAGCAAGTATTTCCTTTCTTTTGCTTATATTTGCTGATTTTACCTGCTACTGGATTCCTCTTTTTTTGTTTGGGCACAGATTCCAATGATCACTGTTGCAGAAACCCCGTCGGTTTGGTGGGTCTTACTAGGAACTTCCTGTTCCCCCTTCTGCTGTGCTTCTTGGCTCAACAACTGCTTTTTCTTGTCCTTCAGGTAAGCAATATTTTATTAAAAGCAGAGTACTTGTATACCTTTTTTGTGGTAGGGTCAGAGTCAGATTTAATAACAGGTTTTGCATTAGTATGAATTTTCTGATGGGTACGAAGTCTGCAACTCAGTTGTCTGCTGATATTTTCTGCAATTTAATGACTGTCCCCTCCTGCTTTTGCAAGTTATAGTTAGCTTCCTAGGATTACAGCACCAGGCAGATAAGCTTGCAAGACGTTCAGAAACTGTCGCGTGAATTTCCAGAGTGAAACACAATGCTATCACACCATTGTCTTACCAGCCTTTTTTGGAACTGAATGAGTTTTATAAGTAGGCACAATTAAATACCCCTCTTCAAGACATGTATCTGTTGCCCGAGTCTGTATAGTCCAAAAATCAACCTTTTAGATGATCTGAACATGCCTAGTCCCCAACACAGACTACTGAAGTCTCTCTGCTGCAGCAAAACTAACATGTAGCACAAATAGCGTATTTTGTGTAGCCGTAAAACTCTGTCCTAGCTATTGCGTCAAACAATTATCACAAAAAAATTACAAAAATAAAATTGCCAAAGATTCCAAAGACAACCACAAGGCATTCTATAGCTATGTCAAGAATCTAAATGGCAATGCTCAGATCTGCTCTGAGCTACAACAGAATGGCATTAAATATACTGATCTCAAGGATATTGCCAGTATCCTGAAAGCTCGACTCAGTGCAAATTCACCCCCTCTCACCCCCTAAAGGGCCCATCTCAGTATCGAAAGATTGTCAAATTCCGGTAATAACGGCCACACAGGTAATAAACACACTTTCCAAAGCTAAGAATACAGTATCCATGGGACCAGACGACATCCCAGGCTGTGTACTACATGAAATACAAAATGAACTGGCACCTCACCTAAGTGTCATGTTTAATCATAGCCTCACCTCAGGCTTCGTGCCCACTGAGTGGCGCACAGCTACAGCTGTCCCACTCCACAAGGGGGGATCCACCTTGTATCCTGGGAACTACCGCCCCATCAGTCTGGCGTGCCTGATCTGCAAGGCCATGGAAAGTATTATCATGGAACTTATAAACAGACATTGGCAACCTTCAAACACTGGACCCCACGCAGTTTGGGTTCATGAAGGGCCAATCTTGTCTCCTGAACCTGATTGACTTCTTCGAATCAGTCTCCAGAGCCATGGAAAAGGGTAAGGTGGTCCCACACAGCCTATCTGGACCTCGCCAAGGCCTTCAACACCATTCCCCACTCTGGAGTCATAGATAAACTTACTAAGCTGGGCATTAATCCCTACATCACTCGATGGGTTGCCAGCTGGCTTACTGACAGAACCCACAATGTAAAAGTAGCTGACTCCAAATCCATCTCCAGACAAGTGACAAGTGGAGTACCTCTGGGTTCAGTCCTGGGACCGCTGTTGTTTGGCATCTACTTCTTTGAAGTACAGGCCAACACTAAGGGACTCTGGCTAACAAAGTTCGCAGATGACTGCAAACTGGGAGCCATTATTGAATCCCCAAATGATGTGGATACTCTACAAAAGAGCCTTACAGAAACAGATGCTTGGTACCAGAGCCATGGGCTCAAGCTCAATGCCAAGAAATGTATAGTTATCCCCTTTGGGAAAAAACATGTACCCGTGAATTACTACATAGGTGGCAGTACACTAAACATCAAAAGTGTGATAAGTGACTTAGGGATACAGGTGGACAGTGGTCTCACCTTCGATAACCACATCGCCACAACAGTCAGGAAATCCTTCTATGTGGCACATCTCATCACTAAGGGCTTTTCATCCAGAAAAAAGGAGGTCATTGTCCCACTGTACTCATCCCTCATTAGACCCATTATAGAATACAACTCCCCGTTTGGTATGTACCTCTCAAGACATCTGCAACAACTGGAAAGGCCACAGAAATACCTCACTAAAAGAATCACAGGCCTAAAGCAGATGCCGTATGCTGACCGTCTAAAAAAACTCCACCTATACTCTGTTGCATATCGTCTACTCAGAGGCAATCTCTGCTTAACAGACAAGGCCATGTCAAACCCAGAGCTGTTGGACAAGCTACACTTAAAGAAATCCCAATCCCTCAGAGCCACATGCTCTAAACCTTGTCAGCACAATGAACAAAACATGCTGAAGGGATAGGTTCTTGACCGAGAGACTCTCCAGACTCTGGAATAGACTGCCCATACATGTCAAGCAGAGCACCTCTTTGGCCCTCTTCAAAAGGAACTTTGATGATTGGATGGGAGATAGAAAATTCACCCCGGGGATCATGTCAGTCGCCCTACTAGACAGGGGTCCAGGGAAGTAAATACTGTGAGAAGAAATAGTCAGGAAATTGTTATGGCTAGGCTTGTATAGGCCCTAGGGCCGATAGCCTAGTACCAACCTATGAACAGCTAGTTAAAAAGGTGAATATTTAGGCTGTAGTAGAGAAGCTATATTGTGCAAAAGCAGTTGCACAGTAAATGGAGTTTGGCAATGTTGGCACCTCATTAAATACCGAGCTTAGGGATTTCCATTGCTTTGTTGCATATTTAAGTTCGCTATTTGTTGTGTAGTTTAATTATTCAACTGTATATACCCATAATGGTATATCAGCCCAAAGATATCCATCCAAATTGTTAATAGGCAGCCACCAGTATGACAGCTGTCAGCGTGACCCCATAGAATTTGATATTATGTTGCAAGTTGTGTGAACGCCTGCACAAGGTAATGAAGCGCATCAGGTAGTGGTGCTGAATGTGGGTGTTGAAAGCACAAGACCGCCTTATTATAATATTACAAGAACTGAGTTTTCTGAAAATGAGGCGAGTGGTGAGATCTGTGTATATAAAATATGGGAGTAGAGGCTTCAGGCCAAATACGGGAGGTGGAATCGTTCAGATCATCTGAGCAATGCATTTCAAAAATGCCACTTTTCTCAAAGTCTGAAGAGAATTGAAGAGGCAATTGCTGTGTTTATTGGTGCAAAAATGAGCATTTACCTTTATTCTGAACAATAGCAACCTCGGATGATCGTTGTCAGGCAGCAGGTCTTTTTTTGGATAAGAAACATTTTTACAAGTGGGGGCATCAGACATTTCTACTTTCAGCATGTTACTTGGTACTTTAATAAAGCTGAATATAAATTATAATTAAAACTGCAGTGCAAGAACTGGTTTGAGTTGAGTGCTACTTGATTTTGAATGGCATTCCATTAATGTATTTAAAAAGTAATTTATTTTTTCATGCCTCACAACCTTTTTGTTTCCATCTAGATATTAAGTAAGCTGTCATGCAGCCAATACACTAAAATATTTTTATTCTTCTGCACTTCATTTTGTCTTGATTGGGCTCTCATAATGACGGTTTGGCACCCAGGGCAGTGTATTTAGTTAGTTTTTGTGGTTTTGAGCAGAGCTCCTCCCCTTTCTAGTTGGCCACACCCCTTCCCATTGACCCCCACCCATTCAGCTGTCTCCTGCAGCCCCACTTTGATTTGAAGTCACCAGCCGCCACTGAACACAGATGGAATGTTATGGTAAGCATGTAACTTGTTTTCATACTTTAATGCTGCACTTGAAGCAGTTGGGGTGCATGGCTAAAGACTACAGTGCCATCACTAGAAGTTCCATAAGAATAAAACAGTTGACTTCTGACATCAAAATCAAAATATACTGTAAGTAAACATATTCTCCTTCTCAGACTTGGATATGCTCTTCCACTACTCTCCCTTGCTTCTTTCTCCATCTGTCTTGCTCTCTGATTTACCTTAAACAGTCATTTGTTTGTCTGTTTCACTTAGGGAAGCCTTTTTATGTTTCATGAGTTTCAGACAATCACCTCATCTTTGTTTTGTGATTCATATGCAAAGATGTCATACTCATACTATTATGTTGTGAATATTTAATGAATATTACATCAAGTAAATTCTGTTTAATGTGGCTGTACTTCACAGGCATAAATTCTGCATTTGAACTATATAATTAAATAGAATAGGAAAATGGCTAAGGAATGTGTCTTCTGTCTTTTCTTGTTACAGGCAGCGTCAAAAACAAAGAAGGCTACAGAAGTGTATAAACTTTATGTAGAAAAGTATGCTACAGCTAAAATGGACTTTGAACAGAAAATGACAGAAGCTGCACAGGTATTATGTTTTATAATGCATACAAAATAGTGTACATTAACATAAGTTGGTTTGAGCCTACTTGTTACCTTAAAGTATTAGTGACCCACCTTTGTTTCCTGAATGTGTTTTGTATTTGGATCTGTGTTTTAAATACTGGATGATTTTTTCCCCCTTTCCTTTCAGAAATGAATAGCTCATGAAAGTAAATGGCCTCCTTTTGCCTCATGGGTCTAAGTCATTAAGCCCATTTGTGTGATTTTTAAGAGCTTATCACAAAGAAGCATGCTTTTTGCATTTTCCAATGTTTGAACAGTAATCCGTCAGTTTGTTTTATTTATTTTTTTTGTATTCACAATATGTGACGCCCGTGCCCTGGGCCAGCAATCAAGAAGCCTCAATCCTCACCACTAACACCAGAGAGGGCATCTCATATGAGACAAAATGATAACAAATACACACAGTAAAGTGCAATTTCCCTTAAGAGCACACAGAAATCACAGTCAGTCCGGGGCTGGTCTCTCCCTTGCTCCCCAGGTCCCCAATACGACTCTCCACTGGCACAGCTATAAGGTCCAGATCTCAGCCAGCTGGGCAAGCTAAAATTTCCAGCACCTTCTCTGTCCAACCACACACACACACATTTTGAGATAAGTTTATGCAACCACATGGCAAGCTAAAATGTCCAGCACCTTCTGTGTCCAACCACACACACACACACTTTGAGATAAGTTTATACAACCACACAGACACTCCTGGGAAAGCCTGGCATAGGTTCTCCAGCTGTGCCCCTTTTACCCAGACTATATGGTAGTAATCCTGCCACCACCCAGCTAATATTTCTCAGCTACTCAAAGGCCCTTAAAAGGGTGTCCAGTTATTACTGTGCAGTATTATTATCCAATTGGTAGTAGGACTAAATAGTCTCAAGGTTTATCAGGGTGACTTGGTACAGGATCCTTATGTACATGCAATGTACTCTTAGAGCGTAACTTATCTCTACACAAAACAGCCACAGTTAAAAGGTTTTAAAATATTTAATAATAAATAATTAAAACCACAAGACATTACTTTCTACTACACAGTGCTAGTCAAAAGAGTTCAGAGATCACACAGAAATACTTAAAATAATTCAGTAGTACAGTTTTGATATCACAGAAAAACACTTAGTCTAATCTTTCTAGTTCCTAGATATTCCTAAAAGAAAACACAAGTCTAAGATAACTTTCTTTAAGAAAAAAGGCAGAGTGCTGTGAGTTGGATGATTAAGACAAAAATGCTCAATGTCTTCTGATTCTCTCTGTTTAAATTGAAATTGCAGTTCTGATAAACATTGCATCATTCTTTCACTTTCCTTGTGTTCCCAGGCCAACAGAAACTGCATCTGCATTCTTTTACACTTAGGCAGAAACCAGGGTAATAAAAATACATGTGCATGTTTAAATCTAGCAATCTAACTCTTGGTTAAAACAGTAGAAAGAATTTGCTAGCTCAGACGGAATGACTCCGAATCTTTAACTTCAAAGGACAGCATGTATTAATTTTAATTTCAAAGGACAGACTAGAAATGCTTGACTTAGCTTTCTTTACAGTAGATGGCAATGTTGCTGCATTATTTTAAGTTCAACATTTCACAGCATATTCTTTCATTTAAGAAAACAAGTTTGTATTTCAACATTCATATTTACAAATGATAGAATTATCTATAAAATTCTATCTGGCTAGGCTGTCAGCCTTCACACAGCATCCAATATTTTCCTTCTTTTTCTTTCTTTAATCAGTAAAACTTATGAAAGTGATTTAATGGAACTTGTTGATCTTTTTTTAAGATTGAAATGTACACCACATACCACGACCTGGCCAAATCTTTTAATACAGTCCCCACTTGGGCACAGTAGAAAAGCTAAACAACCTGGGAATAAGCTCCTGTGTCACCTGCTGGATTGCCAACTGGCTGACAGATAGGACGCAGGAAATCAAAACATGGGAAATTACCTCCACAAAGAGGCCAGCTACCAGTGGAGTTCCCTAGGGTTCTGTATTGGGACCTCTTCTATTTGGCATTTGCTTCTCTGCGGTAAAAGCCAGTACCAAAGGACTTTGGCTGTCTAAATTTCTCCAAACCAGGAGCAGTCATTGTATCCTCAAATGACTTAGCCATCTTGCAGGAAGGTTTGTCCCAAAGAAGTAACTTTTGCCAAAGTCATGAACTGAAGCGAAATGCCAAAAAATTAATTAATGTATCCTTTGAGAAACTACTACATTAGTAATGCACCCCTAATAATTGACCCATTTGTTCGGGATTTGGGAACTTATGTGGACAGTGACCAAACTTTTGAACATCATGTGTCAGTTTTCATAAGAAAATCCTTCTATATTGCCCAGCTTATAAACAACAGGGATAGTGTCTAGATCTAGAGATGTCATTGTCCCCTTTTCTTAGTCCTCATTAGGTCAGTCATTAAGTATAATGTTCCCTTTGGCATGCATCTGTTGAGATGCATGCAGCAACTAGAACACCCACAGAAATATCTTACTAAAGGGATACAAGACCTAAACACTATGACTTTCATAGACTTACTCAAAGCCCTGTCACTGTACTCTGTATCCTACAGACTGCTTAGAGGTTACCTGTGTTTGGCATACAAGGCATACTCCGATCTAATATTGATGGATTTACTGCATATCAGCAAGTCAAATGGCATCAGAAATACTCTATCTAGAGATCTAAACTTATTTTGCAACATCAACAGAATGGTTTGAAGGGACAGGTATATCTCTCAGAAGATACAATTGCTCATAAACAGACTCTCCATCCACATAAAGCAAAGCTTTTCCTTGGCACTGACACCTGAACCCACAAAGGGCGAAGTCAGACTAAAGAACTTCACCAAAGCAAACTATACCCTCCTAGAGGAAGGTATGAATGCATTCCAAGCCACACCCCCATCTGGAAGTGTTAACTACATCAAAGCTTACACTAAAGTCCTGTAACCTGCTAACGGACAGATTTGGCGCAAATTTCACTACCTTATCCCTCAAACCTTGCCCCGAACTCCCCCCCACCCCACCCTACATATCCAGAAAGCAGGTCATTAAACCCTTGTCTAAGGCAAATAAACATAGCCTCTGTGGGATCAGACGGCATCCCAGGCTGTCTTCTAAACAAACTAAAACATGAACTAGCATCACCATTAAGTAGCCTATTCAACCCCAGCCTAACCACTGGCTTTGTTCCTGCGAGATGGAGAACAGCAGCAGTCATTCCCCTCCGCAAAGGTGGCTTAGCAACAGACCCAGGGAATTATAGACCCATACGTCTGACCAACCTCATCTATAAAGCCATGGAACGTATTGTCATGGACCTCATAAATAAAGGCATAGGCGATTTCCAAACCCTGGGTCTGATCCAGTTCAGCTTCGTCAAGGGCAAATCTTGCCTGATAAACCTGGTGGATTTCTTCAAAAATGTGATCAGGGCTATTGACACAGCATACCTTGACTTGGCAAAGGCCTTTGACACAATCTCACACTCAGACATTACAGATAAACTTAGCAAGCTGAATGTAAACCCCTTTGTTTTAAGATGGGT
The DNA here is from genome assembly GCF_019279795.1 of Protopterus annectens. Lineage (NCBI taxonomy): Eukaryota > Metazoa > Chordata > Ceratodontiformes > Protopteridae > Protopterus > Protopterus annectens. Next base: position 427,868,203 of record NC_056730.1, read on the forward strand.
TGCTAATTGGCTCACAAACTGGTCACACACTGTCAAAGTGGGTGACTCCACATCAACCAGCAGACCTGTCACCAGTGGGGTACCACGAGGGCCAGTGCTGGACCCCCTACTGTTTGGTATATGCTTCTCAGAAGTTCAGGTCAAAACTAAGGGGCTGTGGCTGACCAAGTTTGTAGATGACTGCAAACTGGGTGCAATTATTGAATCCCCAAATTATGTCAGTATACTTCAGGAAGGTCTTATGCAGACCAACGACTGGTGTCTTAGTCACAGTCTCAAACTGAGTGCATAGAAATGCATCATTATTCCCTTCGGTAAAAACAATGCTTCTTCACAACAATATCCTATGTACATATGAAGTGGTAAGTCTGGGATCACAAGTAGACTGCGACCTTAACTTTGACAGCCATATCTACTTTGGTAAGGAAGGCTTTCTATGTAGTACAGTTGATTAGTAAAGGCATCACCTCTAGACCAAAGGAAGTTATAAACCCATCTATGCCCATCATTAATCCGGCCCATAATTGAGTATATAGCCCTTTTTGACATGTACCATAAAAAGCACCTGCAGCAATTGGAGACATCGCAGAGGTTTATAACTAAGAAGATATGAAGGGACTCCAACACGTGCCTTACACAGACTGACTAAAGTCCCTGTCACTGTGCTCAGTATCATATAGATGTCTTAGGGGAGACTTGTACCTGGCTTACAGAGCAATCTCCTACCCAAACCTAATGAAGTTGCTGCACATCTGTAAATCAAACAGGACTAGAGCTACACGTTCCAGGGACCTTACTATGGCCTGCGACTTGAATAGTACATGCTTGATGGACAGATTTTTTTTCTCCCAGCGACTGATGTGTCTTTGGAATAGGCTGCCAGTTCATATGACACTGTTCAGAAGGATCCTGGACGATTGGATGGGGCACCACAAATTCTTACCAGGGATAGAGCCGACAACCATCCTGGATGTGGGCAGTCATTACTAAATGTAATCCTTGGTATTGACTAGACAGCTAGGCTTGAAATGACCTCAGGGTCGATAGCCTAGTAACCTCCTATGATCCTATATTCAAGAGCAATTAGGAGCTATGAATGGAAAACAGAAAATGTACCACAGGATTGACTCCTGTACAACTAATGGACAGAGGCAGATCCTAAATGCCTTACCCCATGCATGGGCCTACTCAAATTATCTATGGTATAATAGTTATTTTCATTAGGGGTAATATATAATTATCAACCATGGGATGCTTAAGGTCCGTTTAACACCAAATGGGATGGGTTAATTCGAGCACAGAAAGGGAAATTGGCTAGGTTTAAAATGGGCTGCAAGGGCAGCTTGCCTAGTACTTGTCTATGAACCTATGAACATAGAGTTTCAAATGTTGTATTACCATAATACTTTGTGTCTTTTCAGTTGGATTTTTCTTGATGCTTAGTTGTGGCACCATGTTCAAACTTCTCATAACAGTGTGGACAGAAAGGCGTTTCCCAAATGACAGAAGAATAAGCATGCTACTTCCAGTGTTCAAGAACAAAAGGGGCATTCACAACTGTGAGCAGTACAGAGATATTGAACTTCTGTCATTTTGCATGAAAGTTCCAGAGAGAGTGATTGATAAATGAATATGCGGAGTAGTAGAGAGTTAGATGGGAGATGAGCAGTTCAGATTCAGATCAGGAAGCTACACAACTGACCCAATGTTTGCAGTGAAACAGATAGCTGAGAAGAAGTTAGAGATGAGGAATAATGAGACAGTTGAGAAGAAGCTAGAGATGAGGAAGGAGTTCATCTGGACATTCCTAGACTTGGAGGAGGCCTATAACAAGGTCCCAAGAAAGATGATTTGGCCAGTCCTGTGGTGGTTCGAAGTCCCAGAAACACTGGTAGAATTAGTGCAAACTATGTACAAGGACCCAGTGTCTCAAGTACAAACAGTGTTCGGTCTCACAAAGGGGTTCCCAACAGGAGTGGTTGTGCACCAGGGTTCAGATCTGAGCCCACTCCTGTCCATACGGGTGATGGACATAATTAGAAAACAGGTCGGGGGGGGGGGTCAGATCAACAAAGCTGCTGTATGTATGGCATTACAGGCAGGTACTGAGCAAGAACTTCGGCAAAGGGTAGGGGAATGGAATGAAAAACTTAAGGCACATGGGATGAAACTGAGTACAGATAAGACAGTTTTACTGGCAGCACATGGAGGAGTTCAGAAGATGACAATTGAAACAGAAGGGAAAATAGTGGAACAGGTTAACAGCTTCAAGTATCTAGGAGGGGTGGTTGAGGAGAAGGGAAATGTAAATGAGGTCAAAGCTAGAATCAGAGGGACTGCAGCCAACTGGCACAATGTGTCAGGTGTAGTATATGACAGAAGAATGTCAAAGAAGCTGAAAACAATGGTGCGATCAGTACTTCTGTATGGTATAGAAACCTGGGCAGTAAAGGCAAACTAGTTGAGAAAGATAGAGGTGATGGAGATGAAGTGCCTGAGATGGGTGGTAGGGGCACATTGTGGGACAGATGAAGAAATGAGGGCATAACAGCAGAAGCCGAAGTAGCTCCAGTTGCAGAAAAGGTCAAAGAGAATAGATTACGGTGGTTTGGAACAGTCTGGTGAAGAAGATTTGGGACAGACAGGAAGAATGCAAGAGGGAAAAGGGGCATCCAGCAAAGAGTCGAATGGATTGTGTGAGGGAAGACCTGTGACAGTCAACCATGAGTGATGAAGGCAGGAGAGTGCCCTTGAATAGAAAGATGGCGACAGTTAACACAACACCCTGGCCCCATGTAAAAAAAATGGGGAAAGAGCATTGATGATGGTGAAGATCAAAATTAACTTTCAGCCTGAATACTGTCCCACTGTTAGGAAGAATTGCGTTGTGGACAAGTTTGGCCACCTTGTGTATTAGAACTGTTGATTGCCATGTTCCTATGGTTCATTATCTAAAGGGCTACCTTACAAGAAATGGGGAAGGTGGTTTAGCACATTACTGATGGTGCTGTGAGAAATGGGTTTATCAAATGTATCTGTATAGCTGCCAGAGTTGACAAGTATGCTGTTGAGTAATGTGTTAAGATGCTACACATGGTGTTCTGCAAGTACATTCAATAGAAGGCATGTTTGGCTTGCCATCCATAAAATCCAACTCTCACTAAATGTCTCCCCCATTGGGAGAAGAATCTTCTCCCACTCTCCTAGGAAATATGTAGGAATATCACTCTCCTGTCTAAGAAATACTTAAACTGTAGATGAAGTGAAGGGAAGACCAATTCACCAGTCTAGCAGTTGTATCACTACCACCCTCCCCTACTATTTCCCAGATGTTCAAGAAATTATCTGACTATGACGTGACTAGTCTGCTGGATGCAAATCAAGGCGAATCAGTACAAGTGGGAACACATTTTCAGAAAAAAAAAGAAAAGAAAAAAGAGGTAGACTTGGAATGAGAGATTGGACTCATGCAGACAAGGAGGGAGAGCTCTCAATTTCAGTTATAAAAAGTTTCCATCACTTGTGGCTACTCTCCTCTCTTTCTTGTTTTTATCTTCCTCTCCCAGCTGGGTATGTGGAGAGGATCTGGTACTTCTGGAAGAATTAGGATTTTCCATCCTTAGACCTGTCATTGCTGGCTGCTCTAAAGCTCTATATGTTTCCACATTTCATACACAAGTTTTCCTTAACAAAAAGTGTTCTTTTTAGCCAAACCTATTTTGCTGATATGGCAAAATGCACAGCTTTAGAGGATGTTTTTTCTGCAGAACATCAGTTTTACACAAGAAGCTAGCTGCTTGGTACTGAAGAAAAGAGAATTTGTGGTGATATTTTCTAGTTCTGTCTAGGTTTTAAAATTGCGGTAAAGAAGTTCAGTATGCTGTCTGTATTTTTGCTTTCCTTTCTCTCCCTGTTGCTGAGGACTGTCTTGGTTCAGCTGGATTTAAAAAAAATGCCTACCTGTACATGCCTGTTCACAGAGCAAGTTTCTGAGATTTGCAGTGGAATGAATCTCTCGTTTTCAGTTTGCCTTCTTGCCCTTTTGCCTGCCAAGTGCTTTCAGAATTTTTACCAAATGCATGACAATAGTTTTCACTAATTTGAGACTCAGAGGAGATCTGATCTTGGCCAGTTCCTTGGACTAGATAAAATTGTCTGCCATTTACCCATTTGAATTTTTGCAGATTCTAGACGGTTCCAAAAACCAGCAGAACTCGTCTATCTTCCTGTTACACCAAGACTTTTCTGGGTGCCAACTTATGTGCATCAATCTCTGAAGTGTCGCATTCTGTGGACAAAAGTAGTGTTAATGAACCAACTCTTCTTGCACATCTCCCAGAGAACTGAGCTATCATCTGAAGCTTTTCTGATGGTTTTGGTATGCATGCCAGATTGTGGTCTGGTGGTTCTGCATACAGCTGCTCATGATAAAAAAAAAAAAACACGCTCGTCTGAGATATGTCGAACTCGTACTAAAAGCCCCTAGAGGTAATGATTGTTATGATTAAATTACTTTGAAAAGAACTTAGTTGGTGGGCTTAACAAGTAAAAAGCAACCAGAGTTTAATGTTTCCTTTACCAGATCTAGCTCAGGAGCGGACAGATATTTTAAACTTTGCCTGCTTTGTGGGGAACTTATGGGTCCCCACAGGGTTCAGGGCACTTGGGTGAAGAGCCGCAAAAAGAGGTAAATAATGAGAAGGAAACTGTGGTAATAATTTATGCTTGTCCAGGCCCTCTGGTTATTTCTGCTGTCAGTGGTGCCCAAGATATTGCAGACTGCATTACAGTGATGAGGTATACCAACAGGCAATGAGACACGGATTCATACTCCCTCTGCAGACTAGCAGTGAAGCTATGGGACCTTGCAGTTAGTCTGACTGACAGCATATAGGCAGCTTCCATCCCTGCTGTGGAAAATATGGTAGCATACAGCCCAAACATGATGGCTTAGTGGTAAGATCTCTGCCTTATAACTCTAGGGACTAGGATTCAGGCTTTATAGTGTTTACATGGTCACCCCATGTCTGTCTGGGTTACCTCTCACATCTCAGAAGTATGCTGATTGATTGACTGCTCTAAATTTGTCCACCCTTCTGGCCTGAGTCACATTTGAGAAAAGTTTGCAGACCACACCCCACTTACCTGGTTGATAAATAGACATATAGCCAGACAGTCAGGTGGATACACAGGCAGAAAATAGTTTTAGTACAATTGACTGTGAAGTATTCACAGGGAGATGCAGAATATTCAAGGTCTGCATGGCACTCCACATGAATCTGTCTGCCATGGCATGGAACAACTTGGTTAGAGATTGTACCTTCTCTGGGTGGAGAAAATTCTGCAGGGCATGGTATCCAGAAGGGTCCTGTGGAAGACTGCTCACTCATGGGAAGGACACGGGTTTAATTTTTGCAGGTTAAGGGTGCCCATAGGCTACTTAGGCATTGAAAGGTGGACTGTTATACCCCATTGCATTTACTGTACAGTTTGAGTCAGTCTGTCTCAGGCAATCATCTAGGTAGATGCCCTTGGTTCTGCATTGAGCTATCACTAGGGCCACACATTCTTTAAGTATCATGGGTGCTGTAGCTAAACCAATGGACAGGAAAATTAACTGGTATTGAGATTCCTTACTCCAAATCAGCCTCCTTTCTTCTTCTTGGCCCTTCTGGATACCGCCATCCGCAGAAATTCCTCTCCTGGAGAAGGTGCAGTTCATAACCAAACTGTAAATCTGGTGTCATTTTCATTCATTTCTCAACAGTTGAGATATGACTTCGCCGCTTCTTCCAGATCGTAGAACACTTGAACTCTCATGCTCCACCCTTTACCAATAATGCTGGAGGCACCTAATATACCTCAGATCTGGTTTGCCGCTATAGCATTCTTACATGGATCGTGAGCTCTCTAGTGTTTGGGAATTTTCATTTCTTCTAACTCTGACATCTGACTATACTGATATGGTTAAAGAGTTAAAATTTATCACATCCTTATTTTTAGAAAGAGGATATGACTTAGATCTAATGAATGACATATCCAGTTACATCATGGAATTAAGAGATAGTAGATATACATCACTACTTGGAATAAATGACTCTAACACAGGACAAGAACCAGCTGTCAACGACACAACTACCCTAGTCACTAACAACTTCAAAAAGGCTTGTATTATTGAATATGGTCCGTTTAGTAATGTAATTAAAGACATTATGACAAATAATTGGAATATACTAACAAGGGAACAGGAAATACTGGACAAGGTGGGAAATAGACCATTATTTGTCAACAAGATGGGAAGGAATATTAAGTATTTATTAGAACTACCAAAGCATGGAAAGAAAGAGGTTAATACACACACTAGTAAATGTGGGGCATGCAATCAATGCAGTTATATTAATGAAAACAGCATGGTGAAGTTAATGAATTTAAACAGGACTAAAATATATATGTCCAAAGGGAACTGCAAAACAAAGATGCTGGTTTATATTGCTATGTGTACGGTCTGTCCAGCATTTTACATTGGGAAGACCGAGCGGTTTTTCAAACAAAGAATTTATTCCCATATATATTGTATAAAAAAGAGGGATATGAAGAATGCTTTGGCCAGACACAATATCGAAAAAGGGACTGAACACGTATTCAAATTTGCCATCATAGAGGTTATAAAGAATAACCCAAGAAAAGGCAATATTAAAAATTACTTAGCATATAGAGAATTATACTGGCAGGTGTTGACAGATGCCACATGTGCACCAGGCATAAATGATTATATGTCCATTAAACCTCTATTGATGTTAAATAACTGAATTACATATATGCTAAACAACTGAATCAAATATATATTAAATATATACCTTGTGTTTATTACTTTAGCATTACAAAGCAGTTTAGCCAAGCTACATTACTTTTAACAAACTTTTACATACAACATATGTTTTTATATTAAAAAATTTTTTTGTTGCTTTTATGCATCTATAGAACAGCAATAGAAGATTAATTGTTTGGGGGTAATCTCAGAAGTTAATCCTGAATTGTAGAATGAAGTTATATTACTTTAAGATGAACATTTTCTAAAATAGCGCTTTTTTGGCGCCAATTTCAAATATAAATATATGTAATGAACTGATTCTAACTGTTCTGAGGAAGCTCGCTGTTGTCGCGAGTGAAAGCGCTTAACCTGAATTGTTTGCCACATTAAATTTGGATTTTTAACTTTACCGGATTGGATTTATTTTGCTGACTGTTTTTGTTGGGTGGACAGACCTGTTTGGGAAGTTCTTTTGTTTTTCTTGAGGTTGTCCCGAACGGATCAACATTTATTCTGGAGTTGCATCATGGATTCCACCAACAAATCGGCACCGGATACCTCACCTAGCTCCGGTTCTGGAATGGAGCAATTGAAAGCAGAAGTTGCTGCCTTACGTGATGAGGTATCTAAACTAGCAGATTTGTTCAGCAAGATCCCCGGTTTAATTGATTCTCGGGTAAATGTGCTTACTACCGAGAATGTCAGGACTGAATTGCACCATATCGTTTGTAATAACGAAAAATCAGCACAGTCTGTTTCTAATTTTACTAACGACGAAGTACCGGATACATCCTCGCCCGGAATACCTAACGGGCAGACCATTGGCTGTGCACATGGATGTGCGATAGACTTACCATGTATATCTGCTTCTAATTTCAACAACAAAACAGCAGGGACTGATTTTACTTTTGATTTTTCCTTCGGAAATTTGTCCGAGGAAATGAAACGTGTGGGCACGAGACCGAAGCATACACAACCTACAAGGACATATGCACACATCTCCAGTAGTAACAAACTGGAAAAAGGTACTGTTAACCATTTAAACAGAGACCAGAAACGCAATGTGCTACAAGAGTTTCTTGGTCAAGACTGTAACTTTGACAGTAATAACAATGTCAGTAATTTAAAACACAAGGGCACGCTAAAGGATTCAATATATATGTTTGGTAAAAAACTTAATATGATTAATGCCTTGAAACTAGACAACGCTTATTTAAATTTTTGTATTTCCATTAACATTGTACCCATGGGTTTGAGATTTTACAAACTACCTTTGGGTATTGATATAGATAATGAGGTAAAAACGGACTTTAACTCTTTATTTGACAATTTTGGATTCCAATATATGAGATTGTTGATTAAATATAATGATGTGAAGTTGTGCAAACTTTTAACTGAAGTAGAGAAACTTAACAATGTTATAACACAAGATTTGGCATTTCCACAATGGGAAACTTTATTTTGCAAACAGTTTGACAATGCGGACTTTAGGGCTAAGAAGGCTCATGAACGCAAGCAAAAAAAGTTACACAGAGATAGGGATCAGTATAAAAATCATACTAATTATTCATGGAACAAATCCTATAAAAATTTGGAAGTGTACAATCAGGAATATGACAGATCATATGCTCACAGGGAAAGTGATACTGATGAATTTTTTCACAACCCAGGGGGAAAGAACTTTGGGAAGTGGAAGAAAGGGGACAAGTGGAAAATGAAATACTAACAAATGAGGTTAAGAATATGACTAATGACACTAGTTGTCATGACACCTCAGGTATTGTAGCCACAAATCAAATTGTGAGCATATGTAATAATTTCAAAATATACAATTATAGTAATATTCAACTTGACAGATCCCATTTTAGTCTATTATCTAAAGGGCTTAAATTCATCCCAACACCCAAATTTAATATAGTGAACAACATATTAGAGTTTAAAAAATATATTAGAAAATTAAATCTATCTATGATGTTTGGAAATAAAGACCATAAAGCTGACAATCACATTGAGGCTACTACTGACTCTTTAAAAAAGAAGAGCAGTTTTATGCCTATTAGTAACCCTTGCATTCAGATATATGATAATAAGGTAACTAGAGAATTATATCTAGCGAACGAAGCATTCAAAGGGTACAAAACTAAATCCAACTTAACCGAAAAAGAAATTCTCACTTTAAATGAGTTACAGAACAACAGTAGCATTAGGGTAATGAAACCGGATAAGGGGGGTGGCATCGTTATTTACGATGCCATTACATACAGTGGTATCATAAACAACATCCTGCATGAATCGGGAAACTACATTCATATATCACAGAATGAGGTCAATATTGCCTATAGAAGAATAGACATGTACCTGGAAGAATACTTTTTAGATCAGAGAATATCAGAGGAGTTATACCACTATATGTCTGTGGACTATCCCACTATGGCCACTATAGTGGGAATTCCCAAGGTTCATAAGGATTACACCAACCCCCCTTTCCGCCCGATAATTTCAGGTAGCAAGTCAAAGACCTTCCCTATTGGGGTTGTTATTGACAATATGCTGAAACCAATATACGATAATGTTCAGCATTTGGTAAAAGACTCCTGGGAATTTCTGAAAAATTACCCAATTTCTAAATACAACCACAATATAATATTCAGTAGTATAGACGTCATTGATCTATTTAGCAGTATTCCCATTGACGAAGGTCTTGAAGCATTTACCAACTGCCTAAGAAAATATACAAACATGACTTGGGACACAATAACATTATTAGCTGACTTGATGTCCATTGTGCTAGATAATAACTTCATTTATTTTGAAGGGGAGCTTTTCAAGCAGACCAGGGGAGTAGCCATGGGTGCAGCTTGCGCACCCATATTTGCTAACCTGGTCATGCTTGAATGGGAGGACAATCATATTTTTAACAGTACATATTTCAAGTCCATCTGTTATTATTCCAGATTCTTGGACGACATCTATATCATGTGGAATGGTGAGAATAGTTCTTTTCTGGATTTTATCACTTATATTAATTCTAGCAGTGAATATTTAAAATTCACTGCAGTACACAATAACCAAGGGGTACCATACTTGGATACACTAGTTTCAGTTAATAATGGATGTTTAAAATCAAACATTTATAGAAAAAACACCTTTTCAAACTCTTACATAGATTTTCACAGTTATCACCCGAGAAAGGTGAAATGTAACATATACAAAGGCCAATGCATTAGAGCTATGCGAATGACATCTGACTATACTGATATGGTTAAAGAGTTAAAATTTATCACATCCTTATTTTTAGAAAGAGGATATGACTTAGATCTAATGAATGACATATCCAGTTACATCATGGAATTAAGAGATAGTAGATATACATCACTACTTGGAATAAATGATTAACACAGGACAAGAACCAGCTGTCAACGACACAACTACCCTAGTCACTAACAACTTCAAAAAGGCTTGTATTATTGAATATGGTCCGTTTAGTAATGTAATTAAAGACATTATGACAAATAATTGGAATATACTAACAAGGGAACAGGAAATACTGGACAAGGTGGGAAATAGACCATTATTTGTCAACAAGATGGGAAGGAATATTAAGTATTTATTAGAACTACCAAAGCATGGAAAGAAAGAGGTTAATACACACACTAGTAAATGTGGGGCATGCAATCAATGCAGTTATATTAATGAAAACAGCATGGTGAAGTTAATGAATTTAAACTGGACTAAAATATATATGTCCAAAGGGAACTGCAAAACAAAGATGCTGGTTTATATTGCTATGTGTACGGTCTGTCCAGCTTTTTACATTGGGAAGACCGAGCGGTTTTTCAAACAAAGAATTTATTCCCATATATATTGTATAAAAAAGAGGGATATGAAGAATGCTTTGGCCAGACACAATATCGAAAAAGGGACTGAACACGTATTCAAATTTGCCATCATAGAGGTTATAAAGAATAACCCAAGAGGAGGCAATATTAAAAATTACTTAGCATATAGAGAATTATACTGGCAGGTGTTGACAGATGCCACATGTGCACCAGGCATAAATGATTATATGTCCATTAAACCTCTATTGATGTTAAATAACTGAATTACATATATGCTAAACAACTGAATCAAATATATATTAAATATATACCTTGTGTTTATTACTTTAGCATTACAAAGCAGTTTAGCCAAGCTACATTGCTTTTTACCTAAACACTTTTTTAACAAACTTTTACATACAACATATGTTTTTATATTAAAAAAATTTTTTGTTGCTTTTATGCATCTATAGAACAGCAATAGAAGATTAATTGTTTGGGGGTAATCTCAGAAGTTAATCCTGAATTGTAGAATGAAGTTATATTACTTTAAGATGAACATTTTCTAAAATAGCGCTTTTTTGGCGCCAATTTCAAATATAAATATATGTAATGAACTGATTCTAACTGTTCTGAGGAAGCTCGCTGTTGTCGCGAGTGAAAGCGCTTAACCTGAATTGTTTGCCACATTAAATTTGGATTTTTAACTTTACCGGATTGGATTTATTTTGCTGACTGTTTTTGTTGGGTGGACAGACCTGTTTGGGAAGTTCTTTTGTTTTTCTTGAGGTTGTCCCGAACGGATCAACATTCATTTCTTCTAACTTTTGAAAGTCAGTGAGTTTAATCACTTTTATTATTTTCCTGTTATAGCTGTCTTTTAATTCCCTTTAACCCTTTTTCAGTAATAATATCTCCCCTTTCTTCCTGTATTCCCTGAAGACTTGTAATACCATTGCTGGTATTTTCCTTTCTTTCTCATACTTCAATTTTCTTCTTCTTCTTCTTTCGGCTGCTCCCGTTAGGGGTCACCACAGCAGATCAACTGTTTCCATTTCTTCCTGTCCTCTGCATCTTGCTCTGTCACACCAACCACCTGCATGTCCTCTGTCACCACATCCATAAACCTTATCTTAGGCCTTCCTCTGTTCCTGTTACCTGGCAGCTTCATCCTTAGCATTTTTTTCCTAATATACTCTGCATCCCTCCTCAGCACATGTCCAAACCAACGTAATCTTGACTCTCTGGCTTTGTCTCTAAACCTTCCAACCTGGGCTGACCTTCTAATATACTTATTCCTAATCATCCTCATCACACCCAGTGCAAATCTTAACATCTTCAACTCTACCACGTCAAGTTCTGACTCTTGCCTTTTTGTCAGTGCCACTGTCTCCAACCCATATAACATAGCTGGTCTCACTACCCTCTTGTAGACCTTCCCTTTCACTCTTACTGGTACTCGTCTGTCACAAATCACTCCTGACACTCTTCTCCACCCACTCCATCCTGCCTGTACTCTGTTCTTCACCTCTCTTCCACACTCACCATTACTCTGAACTGTTGATCCCAAGTACTTAAACTCATTCACCTTCGCCACCTCTACTCCCTGCATCCTCACCATTCCTCTATCCTCCCTCTCATTCACAAACATATATTCTGTCTTAGTCCTGCTGCCCTTCATTCCTCTTCTCTCTAGAGCATATCTCCACCTCTCCAGGGTCTCCTCCACCTGTTCCCTACTCTCACTACAGATCACAATGTCATCTGCAAACATCATAGTCCACGGGGACTCCTGTCCGATCTCGTCTGTCAACCTGTCCATCACCATTGCAAATAAGAAAGGGCTCAGAGCTGATCCTTGATGTAATCCCACCTCCACCTTAAACACATCCGTCACTCCCACTGCAGACCTCACCGCTGTCACACTACCCTCGTACATATCCTGTACCACTCTTGCATACTTCTCTGACACTCCCGACTTCCTCATACAATACCACAACTCCTCTCTAGGCACCCTGTCATATGCTTTCTCTAAATCCACAAAGACACAATGCAACTCCTTCTGACCTTCTCTGTACTTCTCCATCAACACTCTCAGAGCAAACATTGCATCTGTAGTGCTCTTTCCTGGCAAGAAACCATACTGCTGATCACTAATCATCACCTCCCTTCTTAACCTAGCTTCCACTACTCTTTCCCATAACTTCATGCTGTGACTGATCAGTTTAATCCCTCTGTAGTTACTACAGCTCTGCACATCACCCTTATTCTTAAAAATCGGTACCAAAACACTTTTTCTCCATTCCTCAGGCATCCTCTCACTTTCCAAGATTTCATTAAACAATCTAGTTAAAAACTCCATTGCCATTTCACCTAAACACCTCCATGCTTCCACAGGTATGTCATCTGGACCAACAGCCTTTCCGTTCTTCATCCTCTTCATAGCTATCCTTACTTCCTCCTTGCTAATCCACTGCACTTCATGATTCACTATCCGCACATCATCCAACCTTCTCTCCCTCTCATTCTCTTCATTCATCAATCCCTCAAAGTACTCTTTTCATCTGCTCACCACACTCTCCACGCTTGTGAGTACGTTTCCCTCATTATACTTTATCACCCTTACCTGCTGCACATCTTTACTAGCTCGGTCCCTCTGTCTAGCCAATAGGTACAGGTCCTTTTCTCCCTCCTTAGTGTCCAACCTTTTATACAACTCTTCATACGCCTTATCCTTAGCCTTCACCACCTCTCTCTTTGCCATGCTCCTTATCTCCTTAAACTCTTGTCTACTTTCTTCATCTCTTTGACAATCCCACTTTTTCTTCGCCAACCTTATTCTCTGTATACTCTTCTGTACTTCTTCATTCCACCACCAGGTCTCCTTGTCCTCCTTCCTCTTTCCAGATGTCACACCAAGCACCCTTCTAGCCATCTCTCTTACTAGCTCAGCTGTAGTTACCCAGCTATTCGGTAACTCTTCACTGCCACCCACTGCCTGTCTTTACTCTTCCCTGAACATCACCTCACAATTACCCTTTTTCAATTTCCACCATTTGATCCTTGGTGCTGCCCTCACACTCATCCTCCTCTTCTTGATCACCAATGTCATCCTACAAACCACCATCCTATGCTGCCTAACTACACTTTCCCCTGCCACCACTTTACAGTCTCCAATCTCCTTCATACTGGCCCTTCCTCCACTCTTGTATGTCACCCTATGCTCCTCCCTCTTGTTAAAATACGTATTCATCACAGCCATGTCCATCCTTTTCGTAAAATCCACTACCATCTGACCTTTTGCATTCCTTTGCTTAACACAATACCTACCCATCACTTCTTCATCCCCTCTGTTCCCTTCACCAACATGCCCATTGAAATTTGCTCCAATCACCAGTCTCTCACCCTTGGGTACAGTCATCACCACTTCATCCAACTCGCTCCAAAATTTTTCTTTCTCATCCATTGCACACCCAACTTGTGGAGCATATACACTAACAACATTCATCATTACACCATCAATTTCCAGCTTCATAAACATCACTCTATCCGACACTCTTTTCACCTCCAAAACACTCTTAGCATACTGTTCCTTCAGGATAATGCCTATGCCATTTCTCCTCCCATCCACACCATGATAAAACAATTTGAAACCGCCTCCGATACACCTAGCCTTGCTCCCCTTCCATCTGGTCTCTTGCACACACAATATACCAACCGTCCTTCGGTCCATCATATCAGGTCCATCATATCAGCTAGCTCTCTCCCTATACCAGTCATACTGCCAACATTCAAAGTTTCGACCCTCACTATCACAGTCCTAGCCTTTACCTGCCTTCGGGCATGCCTTCTGCCTCTTTTCCTCCTTCGGCCAACAGTAGCCCAATTTCCGCCAGCACCCTGTTGGCCAACAGTACTGGTGGCAGTCGTTGTTAACCCGGGCCTCGACCGATCCGGTATGAATTTCTGTACAGTTTTCTGCATGTATGATTTGGCAAAATTTTACGCCGGATGCCCTTCCTGATGCAACCCTCCCCGTTTATCCGGGCTTGGGACCGGGAAAAAGAAATGCACTGGCTTGTGCATCCCCAGTGGCTGGGTTCAATAGTACCCGAAATTACCATCATTGGTAATTATTTTCCTTTTCACTTTTCCCTTTCTTTATTTGTAAAACTTTTCTGTCCGTTTTCTGTTATAGTCTATTTGTAATATAATGTCGGATAAGCTCTCGGTATTTAAGAAATGTGTGGTGTGTGGCCACACAATTCCTAATTCATATGCACGCACTGAATGTGTTTACTGTTTGGGACGTACAGATGTCACAATCAGTATCCAGATGTTTAAGGGATTCAACTCCCGCATGCTAATAGAAAGAATAAGTTAATCCTCAGGGGTTTACTTCCTTCTGAATCTTCATCAAAGACTATCTGGGCTCAAACCACCAAATGATAAGTGAACAAGGGCAATTCTACTTCCAAAGAGTCTTATAAGAGATCCCCAGAGCACCCACTGGCTTCGCCTTCAGCTCCATTCTTGGAGCCACCATTTAAACCAGCAAAAAAGTTGAATCTGAATGTATTGGATCTGAAGTTAAGATCTGAGGAAATCTCCTCTGATCCATTCTCCTCCTTTAATATTGGAGCTAATTATGTCTAGGCTTCCATTACCCTTTCTAGATAGTCTCCCTGTCATCACTCAACACCTTTGTCCACGGCTTCCTCGTTTTGGTCTTTCAGGAGCATATCTGAGGCAGATGTGGATAGGATGATGAGGAAGTTCCTCAGGATGCAAATTCAAATGGGAGTCCTTTTGGCTACAACCCCATTGGGTCCAGAAACCCTCCTTAAACCCGCACCTCTGCTCATTGCGCCTTTTCCAATATGTGCTTTGGTTTCAGAGCCATTGGATCCAAAAGCCTTGTAGTTGTCTTCTTTGGATCTAAAGATATTGGCATCTTCAGCTCTGATTGTGTCTCTGAGCTGTCCGGCCCTGAATACCTCAGAGCTGAAAAGTCAGCAACAGCTCCGCGGTGTTGGATTCGACTCCAAAGTTGTCGTGGCCATCTATTCCCCACAAGGCATCAGCATTGGCTCAGCTTAGACTCCCTCCTCAGGTGGTTTGCTTGCAGGAGACCAGGAGCTGACAGTCCACAAGCCTGCTTTGTCGGATCCATCATTTTTTTTGCTTCTCCCAGCACTCCACTTTTGAGGTTGTGGAGAGAGAGCATTCTCTATACCTGTAGTTCAGACAACTCTGTCCACATTAGTTCCGACTTCCCAGTCTCATTCGATTTTTGCATCCAGAGCCTCAAACATCCATTCCACCTGGACAGCCAGTCTGAATCAGCTTCCAGGCCATCCATCAAAGTATCGTTATCTCTTCCGATATCTTCCCGGAGCATTCCACCGAGGAGGTGCCTCATAAGACAAAGTACAAAATGAGGCACTTAGACTGTCCGCAGGATGTCACTGCGAACACTGATTGTGATGAGGGGAAGGGTCCCCCAGACCACCACTTGATGATGTCTCATCTGGAGACCTCTTAGAAATCCTCAGATGGGTGGTTGATCCCTCAGTAACCCTTCCCAAGAGGAACTGGTGTTTCTGGAGGCCTTCAGGTCTTGCCTGTCTCCCTCCTGGGTGACTTTGCTCACTGATGAGCTTATAGATTTAGTCTGTCAATGGGTGTAGAAGGAATCTGACATAGCTGAGCCCATTCCTAAGAGAGCAGAAAGGATCCTGGCACCACCTGAGGATAGACTACACTGGAGTAAAGGAGTACCCTTTGATACCATAGTCATAGCCGTGGCCACTAGAGGAACTGGCAGAGTAAAGTTCCTCTGTCCTCCCTTCTAACAAGGAGTCTAGGGCACTGGACAGATTTGGGAAGCATGCCTATACTTCAGCATCCTTCTGTCTTACGTTGTTGAAGTATTTGACATATTTCACAAGGCTTCAAAGAGATTTCCTTAGTCTACTCTTCTTCCTTAATGGTTACTCCCTATACAATGCCTATTCCCAATTTTCTACAGCTGAGCTAACCCTAGCCCTCCTTAAGATAACAAAAGCATATGTATAGCTGCCCTTTACATCCCTCCATGAAACAATATCCCCATTCTTGAGGGTATTCTCTCTTGGATCTCAACTAACATACAAAATGAGACTACTCCTTGGTGACACTAATATTAACTGGTCTTCTGTAAACTCTTCCACAGCCTCACAAAATGTAAATCTATATAAATTCACCCAACTAATCGATTCTTCAACTAGACCTGCTAACGATACTATCTCAGTAACTATTCTAGACTGGATACTAGTTTCCCACCCCCCTAGAATCTGTGATAAAGGTGCCATACCTGACCCACTTAGTGAACATCTCCCTGCCTTTGCACGACGTACACTTCATTCTTTCCACTTACACAATAACTATATCACAGCCCATTCTAATGCTCAAACCTTCTCTAACACCTTAAAACATAGCAACTGGAACCCTTTAAAAATCCTCTCTCTAGACGATGCTGTCTCCTACTTCAATTCTGAATTCCTTAACCTGCTCAACAGCTTTGCTCCCCTTAGGTCTAAAAGGGTCAAAGCCAAACCTGCCCCATGGCTAACCAAGGAGACAGTCTCCCTCATGCATCTCTGCAATAAATCATGGAAAATGTACCAAAAACATAAGGCTCCCAGTAACTTGGCCGACTATAGACAACTCTGAAACAGAGTAAAAAAAAGAAATTGCCATGGACAGAAAAACGTATTACACAACATTACAAAATAATAAATCAAACCCTAAAAAGTTCTGGAGCAGCATCTCTAACTTGCTTCATCCTGGTAAAAAAATACAATCCTTGTCCTGATCCTACACAATTTAACTCATTCTTTATTGACTCAATAGCTAAACTTACCACAACCTTCCCTAATAATACCTCAGGCGTATCCCAATCTCCTCCATCAATGCTAACCCTACTCAGCACCCTCCTTTCTTATTCAAACCTATTCCAACTAGTACCATAAAAAAAACTCCTTCAAAAATTAAAACCATGCTGAAATACCCCAGATGAGCTTCCCTCCAATTTCCTTAAGCTAGCTGCCGATGGCATAGCTCTACCTTTCTCCATCCTAATAAACCGCTCCATTCAGGAAGCTTATGTACTACTCCTGTGGAAAAAAGCCTTCATTATTCCCCTCCACAAGGATGGCAACAATACAGAAATGTCTAATTTCTGTCCAGTAGCCATCCTATCCCCATCTCAAAAATTCTTGAAAAATGTATCCTACTACAACTCCTACCCTTTCTGCTATACAATCAACTACTTACCCCAACACAACATGGCTTCAGACCCAGGCATAGCACAACGACAGCCCTTCTTTCCTTCCTTGACACCATCAACCACGCTCGTGACTCCAACAACATTGTATCAACCCTCCTCCTAGATTTATCCAAATCCTTTGAAACAGTTCCACATATGCTTCTCCTATCCAAGCTATCCTATCTGAATCTTTCCTCATCCTCCATCAATTGGTTTTGCAGCTACCTTGCAAACCGCCAGCAAGCCGTCAAATGGAAAAGTTTCACCTCTTCCTTCCTTCATACTATCACGGGTGTCCCACAAGGCTCTAAACAAGGCCCACTACTGTTCAACATTTTCATGAACAACTTCCATCACTACATCCCTAACGCTAAACTGGTCCAATACGCTGATGATTCCACAATTATCTGTTCCACCAAAACCCTTCCTACACTTATAAAACTAACTCAAGAAGCTTTCTCCTGCACCGAATCCTGGATGCTTAATCACCTTGCTCTCAACCCTTCAAAAACTAAGGTCATTTTATTTAACCTTTCTAAATCTTCCAAAATCAATAAGAACTCTTTCTCAATAACAAGCCAAAACTCAACCCCACTTGAAATAGTTCCTCACTCTAAACTTCTAGGAGTACTCATTGATGAGCAATTAAAATTTGACATCCACCTACAAACTAATATTAGGAAAACTCATCAAAAACTGGGCATGCTTTATTGCCACAATCGTTATCTTACCCCTTCAACCAAACACACCCTCTCTACTATCTCTTCCCCTCCCTTCTGTATATTGCCCTCTCCTTACCAGTCTTCAATCCTCCCTAAAGTCCAAACTAGCTTCCTGCTACAACAAAATCGCTAAGTTTGCTACTGGATCCAAATACTTCTCCCACCATTGCAAAGCTCTCCACTCCTTGAACTGGTTGGAACTCCCAAACTATCTTTCCTATATACAACTCTCCACTGCCCATAAACTCACCTTCCAACCTTCAAATTGCCCCTCACTCTCCTCCACCCTCCAAATACACCAGCCCAGTAGACTGCTTAGGTCTAGCAACCAGAACCTTCTGGAAGTACACAAGCCCACGCATACTCCAGGGACACATCTACTATCTTTCTCACTAGCACGACTATGGAATTCCCTCCCCCCACTCATTCATACCACCCATAACCTCTCCTCCTTTAAGAAACTTCTCCACTCTCACCTCTCTTCCCACTGGGAATGCTCCTTATGTTCTTCGTGTTTCACTGTTGCAGTCATCACATTTGGGTTATCCTGCCAGGGGTAGCCCTCAGTTGGCCCAAATACCAGAGGCTTAATATTTCTGTGTCGCTTGCTGTCACTCCAGGACTGACGTCAGGTCATCAGTGGTATAAAATCAGGCAGACAGTGCCATTACATCAGTATTTCTTGCCAAGGAGCCCAAAGCAGAAGCAGTTTGCATGACTGCCGGTCGGCTGCTACCCGAGTTTTTGTTTCTGAATTGAAGTTGAAGTCTTCTAAAGCTAAGTACCCCCATTGGGGATCCTTTTTTCTTGCTCTAACCGATATCAGAAAAAAATTAACAATTGTCTCGCCTGTGGAAAGCAAATACAACACCAAGGCTTTCGTTCTTACTGCGTCACCTGTTTAGACCCAGACCACGATGTCCCGTGCTGTGCTTTTGTTCAACCCCAGAACTATATGTTGTTGGGCCCTTATTGTAGCTAGATATTTTCGCTCAGTCCTCGAAATCTGATATGGCTTCAGTAAGCCATCCCACTACCGATCTTCTGAAAAAACGTAAGGATAAAGACAGAGACAGACCGCACAGGTCCAAAACTGCCGCCGACACTTCTGTTAAGCTAGTCGTCAGTTCTCTGGTCCTCAGTGAGGCGCTTTTGCAGCCCCTGATGCCCGCTTCTGTGGATTCGCAGGCTGCTACCGAGAAACTTTCGGAGTCCAGTATGCCACAACACTCTTCTTCGACTAAGGATCCTGTGGATGTCTCTACCTTGGATGGGTCCAGAGACGCTGAGCAGGCACCGGCTTCTGAGGAAGTACTTCACACTACCGATTCTCAACACAGACCAGTGACGACTTTCACATCTTCACTTCTTTCGAAAACAACCAAGTTTCTAAGGCCCAGGGTATGAACCACACCCAAAAAAACGACGACCCAAGCTCAGGCACCTGCTTCCTTGCCTCAGTCTCAAATGCTTAAAATGGCAGAAGACCTTATAATGCTTATTAGGGGAAGTCAGGCTACCCCTTCCAGGAGAAAAAGAGACTTGTCTGCAATAGTTTTATCTGAACAGGAGTTGGATGACTCTGATGCATCTGAATATGAAGATATGCAACCCCTCTCTGCTTATTAGGATTCTGATGCAGAGGAATCCATCCCTTCAGCCTCTCCACCCGAGGACTTTTCCTTTGGGGAAACCCTACATACTTTAAGGGAGCATTTCCATTGGGAATGTCAGAACTATCCTCAGTCAAACAAGAGACTCTGAATTCTTAGATCTTCCACAGCACAGACCTCTGGCCATTCCTCTTCTCCTAGATGTAGATGATGTTTTTATGGAATCCAGTCTGACTCCTGACACCCTCCCTCCTGCTCCCAGGAAACCTGACGGGTATTAGAGTCCCTGACTCTCACAAATTTCTTTTCAAAAATTCTACTGCTGACCCCAAAGTCATCTCTCAAGGACCTAAAGGAATGAAAGCAACTTCAGCTTAGAATCCCACCCCCTCAGATAGGGATTCCTGAGCATTAGACAAATGGGGTAAAAAAGTATACATCTCTGCTACTCTTGCTATTAGAGCATTAAATTGTCAGTTCCACACGCTGAAATATCGGCACATACCATGGAACTCCTTAAACAAAAATATCTTCTTTTCCTGCTTGTGCAGAAAATAGAGAGTTACAAGAGTTAATGCATTCTGCAAGTCAAGTAACTAAGCACACCTTACAATGTGGTTTTGACGCCCTAGAACCATCTTGCAGAGTAGGTGTCACTGGTTCTGTCCTTAGAAGGCATGCTTGGCTTAAGGAACAGACCTTGCCAGACCATGTTGAATCCAAATTATTGGATGCACCCTTGCACAAAGACAACTTATTTGGCACCAAGGCAGAAGAGGTCTTAAAAAAGATGGAAGAAAAAGTTAAACCTATGCAGACAGTTAAAGATTTATTACAGGTCCAGCCACTGGGGTTCAGTAGGCATTGCCCCTCCAAGCACTGGTCCTTTCCTGCACACCCCCCCCCCCCAAGGCCAGCTCAGCCCAGACCCAGGGGAAGCGTATCCCCCAGACAGCAGCCCCAGGGAATGCAGAGATCTAAGCAATGGAGATGTTCATCGTGCATACAGCTGCAGTCATAACAGATGGGTTCTCCTGCCGTCAGGCGGGTCCTCGGTCGGCCGAATTCCAAAGTCTAGGTCCGGCGTCTGTTGTCGTCGCTTCTTCCCTGACGTCAGTGCGACAGGGTATAAAAGAACCAGCCAACGCCATTTTCTTCGGTCTTTCTTGCCGCGCGGTGCCCGAAGCAGAAGCAGTTCGCAAGTGCCGGTCGGCCAGCTCCTGAGATTACAAAAATTTGGAAACCGAAGTCTTCTTAAAAGCTAAGTACCCCGTTGGGGAAACTTTTCTTGCCTCAGACCGATGTCAGACAAAGTTAATAATTGTATTTCTTGTGGGAAGCAAATACCGCATAAGGATTTTCATTCCCTCTGTATACCTTGTTTAGGCCCAGACCACGACGTCTTGGTCTGTCGCTTTTGTGCTACATTCAACAAACGCACTATTAAGCGTCGGGCGGAGTTCGCCCAGCATTATTTTGGGAAAGCATTTAACTATACTATGTCGTTGGATACTCCGACTCCGGTTTTGTCTAAAAAACACAAAGACAAGGACTGACACACGAGGTCCGCGGCCTCTACCGACACCACACCAAAGCCGACTACACATGGTCCGGTTCTCAGCGAGGCACCTACGCAGCCCCTGATTACCGACGACACATCTTTCACGGTGTCTCCTGTGCCTGAGGTCGCAGGCTCCTCGGCCCACACCTCGACTACAGATACCGAAGCCACTCTTGGCGTTGAAACTCAGAATGTGGACAGGTCCACCTCCACTCAAGGTGTCTTCAGACCTTCCTCTTCTTTCTCCATCAAGGCTTTCACAAAGTCTAAAGCAACCATGCACTCTAAGAGACCAGCTACACAGGGCCCATCTCCAGGCCCCATGCCTAAGAAACAGATGCTTAAAATGACTGAGGATTTAATTACTCTAATCAGAGGTTCTCAGCCCCCACTGGACAAAAGGCCCAGAGTGGAGGAAGATTCCCCATCCTCTGATCAGGGCTCCATTATTTCGGAGCACTCTGATGATCAGGAACATTCTTACTCCCCTTTTGAAGACTCTGATGCGGAGGAGTCCATCCCTTCTGTATCCCCCCCCTGAGGATTACTCATTTGGGGAAACTTTGCATACCTTAAGGGAACACTTCCACTGGGAAGGCCAGGATTATTCAGATTCCAAGAAAAGGCTCAGGGAATTTCTCTTGTTACCCCAGCACAGGCCTCTGGCTATACCTCCTGTCTTGGACATCCTAGATGATGTTTACTCGGAGGCTTGCCTTAACCCGGACTCTCTACCTCCAGCTCCAGTTAAGCCTGACAGGTACTACAAGGTTCCTGACTTACACCAATTTCTATACAAAAGCCATGCTGCTGACCCAGAAACCATCTCACAGGGCCCCAAGGGAGTTAAGGCCTCCATTGCCAAAAATCCATTGCCTTCCGAGAGAGATTCCAGATCCTTAGAAAGGTGGGGAAAAAGGTATATACCTCGGCTACCTTATCCATGAGGGCCTTAAACTGTCACTTTCATATGCTAAAATACCAACAGTTTTTGTTATCACAATTGAAAAGTAAAATGTCACAACCTGAACAACCAGACTTGAAGGAGTTGCAGGATTTGATGCATAGTGCAGAACAAGTGGGTAAGCATACCTTACAATGTGGTTTTGATGCTCTAGAGGCCTCATGTAGAGCTGCTGTTACAGGAGCAGTCATACGTAGGCATGCCTGGCTCAAGGAACAAGCCTTGCCTGATCATGTCAAAGCTAAATTACTAGACGCCCCTCTTCAAAAGGATATACTATTTGGTGCTAATGCTGAGGAAGTATTAAGGAAAATGGAGGAAAAGGCTAAATCAATGCAAACTGTGAAAGAATTTCTACAGGTTCAACCCCCACGTTTTAGTAGAAATTGGCCTTCCAAAAACTGGTCCTTTCCTGCCACAGACAGACCCCAAAGAGGCAGATACAGGCGCCCGAGGGGCAGAGGACAATCCCAAGGATCGTATAGAGGCAGACAATGGCAAGCTCCTACACAAAGAGGTGGTGAGGACAACTCGCAATCTTTCAGAAAGCAAACCCAATGACTTTCCCCTTTGCATGCCAACCAGGTCTCAAATGGCAGCCCCCTTAGGAGGAAAGCTGGAATTATTCTCAAAAAATTGGCATGTTGTCACAAAGGACAAATGGATCCTGGACATTATAAACAGAGGCTACAAGTTCCATTTTCACACCCTTCCAAAAATGAGAGGCATGCCAAACCTGCCACACAATCAAAGGGCAGAGGCACAAAGGCAAATTTCAGATCTCATAAACATGAAAGCTATTCAAGAGGTACCTCATCGAACAAGGTCAAGGTTTTTATTCCAGGCTATTTCTGGTGCCAAGGAAGGGAAAAGATTGGAGACCTATTTTGGATCTATCCATCCTAAACACATTTCTATTCGTACCAAAGTTCAAGATGCTCACTCTACAGCAACTTCTTCCCATGCTGGGCAAGGAGTCTTGGCTAGTAACATTGGACCTCAAGGAGGCATACCTGCATGTCCCAATCAGACAAAATTGCCAAAGGTACCTCAGATTTCTTGCAAGTTCAACCCATTATCAATTCTCTGCATTGCCCTTTGGCTTATCTACTGCGCCCAGAGTATTCACGAAATGCCTGGCATCAGTAATTGCCTACTGCAGACTTCAAGGGATACAAATATACCCCTATTTGGACGACTGCCTGATCCAAGCGGACAGCAAGCACATTCTTCTGAAACATCTGGCTTATGTAATAATGTTATTGAACTCTCTGGGATACACAGTTAACAAAAAGAAATCAAGGCTAATACCCTCTCGGAAGATAATTTTCCTGGGTGCCAATTTGGACACAAACACCCAGATGGCCTACCTCACGCCAGAGAAGCAGGGGCAACTAATTCAATACTTCAGAACACTAGCAAATTGTGCCAGGCTGACTGCAAGGAAAATCCTGCAGGCTCTGGGATTCATGGCATCTTGCATCTTACTAATCCCATGTGCAAAGCTGCATATGAGGAAACTACAGTGGTACCTGAAAAACATATGGTCTCAACACAGCCACAGTTTGGAAACAATAATACCACTAATTCCATTTCTGCAAAAGGAATTTCTGTGGTGGGCTCAAGCATGTCAAACAAACACAGGTCTTCCATTCAGCAAGCCTCAAGCAAATCAAGTCATCACAACAGACGCCTCGGACTATGCCTGGGGGGCGCACATGACAGACCGGTGCATTCAGGGCAAATGGTCCCAAAAAGAAAAGCACCTTCACATCAATCAAAAAGAAATGCTAGCAGTAATAAATGCTATTATAGCTTTCAAGGACCTTCTACAACCAGGTCAACTATTGATAAGAACGGACAACACCACAGTTATGTGGTACATAAACAAACAGGGAGGAACACATTCTTGCCCCCTATGCAGACTGGCCATGTCACTTTGGAACATGGCCATGGACTTACAAATGGAACTACAAGCACAGTACTTGCCAGGCAAGGAAAACATGCTGGCAGACAACCTAAGCAGGAATATGACAGATCCACACGAATGGAAATTGCATCCAAAAGTTTTTACAGAAATAATCCAAGAATGGGGAAGGCCAGACATAGATCTCTTTGCCTCCCACAAGAATCATCAATTGACAAAATTCTGTTCAAGGATCTTCCATCCAAAGGCCTGGAGAGTGGATGCTCTTTCTTTCAGTTGGACATCAATGACAGTTTATGCCTTCCCTCCTCTGCTGCCCAAAGTTCTATTAAAGACCAAAGCAGACAGACCAAAGATGATCCTCATTGCTCCGGACTGGCCAAGGCAACACTGGTACCCACTCCTGAGGAGCCTGACGCATTCCCCACCATGGACCCTGCCTCTAATGCCTCTTCTTCTGACTCAGCACAGTTTCAAAACTCTTCACAGCCAGCTAAAAACACTCAATCTAGCCGCATAGAAGATTCCTTAGCATCACAACAGGCCCTACTCTCCAAGGAGGTGCAGGATGTCATTTTGGAGGCCAGAAGGCCATCAACTAGAAAAGCTTACTCCGCAAAATAGAAACGTTTTTGTGTCTGGAATGAGAAAAAGAGCCAGGATCCTGGAAAACTGAATTTACCTCAAATACTACAATATTTGGCTGAACTGCTAAGCAGTGGACTTTCTTTCTCCTCCATCAAAATCCATGCCTCAGCCATTTCTGCAGAATACAACACTGATCCACCTTTATTCTCTCACCCTCTCTTAAGACAGTTCCTCAGAGGGGCTAAGAATTTAAGGCCTCCAAGGAAACAACCAATACCTGCTTGGGATCTTAATTTAATTCTGGAAAAACTGACCTTGCCTCCCTTTGAGCCAGCTGCCTCATCAGATTTGCAATATTTGTCATGGAAAACATCTTTCCTTCTGGCCATCACCTCAGCTCATAGAGTTTCAGAACTACAGGCTGTCATGGCTGTCCAGCCTTTTATCATCTTCCATCAGGACAGAGTTTCCTTACGAACCAACCCATACTTTATGCCTAAAGTGATATCCAGGGTAGCTTTAAATCAGGCCATACATTTACCTACTTTTTATCCTAATCCTCAAAACAAAGGGGAGAGATTACTACATTCCTTGGACATCCACAGACAACTGCGTTATTATTTGGACAGAACAAAGCCTTTCAGAAAATCAGAACAGCTCTTTGTGGCCTATGCGGTAGGAGCTCAAGGGAAGCCAATTTCCAAACAGACAATCTCAAAATGGATAGCCCACTGCATACGCTTTTGCTATTCCTTTCATGGCAAAACTGTTTCTACAGGCATTAGAACTCATTCCACCAGGGCCACAGCCACCTTTGCAGCCTTCTTCAGAGGAGTTCCTACCAAGGATATTTTGGAAGCAGCCACTTGGAGTTCTGCGCATACCTTCTCCAAGCACTACAACCTACCATTATACTCCAAATCTAGAGCAGGCTTTGCCACTGCAGTCTTGCAGGGCATTTTGGCTCCTCCTAGTTCCACCTAGTGCCTACCACCCCTTTCTTAGCTTTGGGATTCTACCCATCTGTTATGACTGCAAGCTGTATGCATGATGAACATAGTACAGTTTTGTACCTACCATAAATGTAGATGTTCGAGTGCTAATACAGCTGCAGTCCAGGTTTCCCTCCCTCCTTCCCCTCTTGGGACAGGCCTGTAGGCTAACACATCCTCATACAACCTGATTGAGGTTTTCATTTATGATGTATTTGCTTGCAACTACTGTATTTTGATTATATTGCACTGCATTATCACACAAATTTATGTATTGCCTTCCTTCTGGGGGCACCTGACATCTGGGGCAAGAAAAACTGAAGAAAATGGCGTCTGCTGGTTCTTTTATACCCCTGTCACACTGACGTCAGGGAAGAAGCGACGACAACCGACGCCGGACCTAGACTTTGGAATTCGGCCGACCGAGGACCCGCCTGACAGCAGGAGAACCCATCTGTTATGACTGCAGCTGTATTAGCACTCGAACATCTACATTTATGGTAGGTACAAAACTGTACTTTCCTCCTCTTCAAAATCAGGGGGTGCAAAGCCACCCCATTATGGTAAAAACTCACAATGACTTTTCACTTCCACCCCCGCCCACCTGCTCTTGCCCTTAGGTGTCTCAGGAATACAGATTTTATTTCCACACTCTGCCAACCCCAAAAGGGTTCCCAGGTCTTCCCCAAACCAGTGGATAGAGGCCAAAAATCAAGTCCTTTCCCTGCTCGCCATGAGGGCAATAGAGCATGTTCCTGCAGAACAGCTACACCAAGGTTTCTACTCCAGACTCTTCGTGGTACCCAGAAAAGAGGGCACATGGCGCCCCATCCTTGATCTATCCATTCTAAACACCTTTCTGGTGATACCAAAATTCAGAATGCTCACCCTCCAGCAGCTTCTACCTATGTTTTCCAAGGATGCTTGGTTAGCCACCCTAGACCTAAAAGAGGCCTTCCTACGCATCCCAGTCAGGGAATCATGCAGGAAATACCTACATTTCAGGGCAGGATCAATGCACTTTCGGTTCCCTGTGCTTCCTTTTGGCTTATCTACTGCTCCCAGAGTTTTCACAAGATATCTGACTCCCACCATTGCTTTTTGCAGACAAAGAAATATTCAATTTTGCCCATACTTGGATGACTGCCTGATTCAGGCAGATAGTCAGGAAAAGCTGCTACAACACCTGACCTTTTTAAAGGACCTACTGACCTCCCTGGGGTATACTATTAATGAAAAGAAATCCAAACTAGTCCCCACACAAAAAATTATATTCCTGGGAGCAAGCCTGGACACAGCATCCCAGATGGCATTCCTAACTCCAGAAAAACAAGCCTACCTGACAGCCTATTTCGCTCAAGTAGCCACCAGGAACCAGTTATCCTCAAGGAAAATCCTGCACACTCTATGGTTCATGGCCTCTTGCAATTCTACTCATTCCATATGCCAGACTGCATATGAGGAAACTACAATGGTACCTAAAAAGCCTTTGGCGTCAGCATTGTCAAGACCTGGAAACTCTTATACCAATGATACCTTGTCTAAGGAAAGATTTCCTTTGGTGGGCAGCAGCATGCTACCACAACAAGGGACCTCCCTTCTCACAACCCCACACCGCCCAGACCCTCACCACAGATGCATCAGACTATGCCTGGGGGGCGTACCTGGATGGCAGGTGCATTCAGGGCCAATGGAGCCCAAATCAAATACATCTGCACATCAAACGAAAAGAGATGTTAGCTGTTCAGCACACCCTGACGGCTTTCAGACCCCTACTCTCCCCGGGGCCTCTACTGATCAAAACAGACAACACCACAGTGATGTGGTATATTGACAAGTAGGGAAGGGGACTCACTCTTATCCTCTGTGCAGGCTCGCCATGACCCTTTGGCACACGGCCTCAGCCATGCAACTACATCTGTTAGCACAATTCCTACCAGGCTGTCTAAACTCTCTGGCAGACAACTTAAGCAGAAACCTGCTAGATCCATACGAGTGGCAGCTAGACCACAGAACCTTCACCACTGAAATGGGGCACACCGAAGGTCGACCTCTTTGCCTCCCACTCCAGTCATCAGCCAACAAATTCTGCACCAGGAACCTCACAGCAAGGCCTGGAAAGTGGATGCTCTATCCTTCCAGTGGGTAAACCTCTCTGTCTATTCATTTCCCCTCTGCCACTCATTTCAAGGGAACTGCTCAAAACAAGGGAGGAAAAACCGAGGACTATCCTGATTGCCCCAGACTGGCCATGCCAGCACTTGTACCCACTGCTGCGCAGCCTGTCACCCCTGCCACCATGGCATCTACCTCAGATCCCAACAGTTCTGACCCAGGGGAATGGAGAATTCATGCATCCCCAATTACAGACCCTCAACCTGGCAGCCTGGTTTATTCACTGCAGAAGCTGCCAATCTAAGCAAACAAGTTCTAGATGTTATACGTGAGGCCAGACGCCCCAGCACTAGAAGATCTTATGCTGACAAGTGGAAAAGGTTTTGCACATGGATCCAGGATAAGGGAGCCGGAACTGCACAGCCCTCCCTACCTCTCATCCTGAATTACCTGGCAGACCTACTACACAGGGGTCTACCTTCTCTTCTATCCATGCTGACAGGGTCTCCCTCCGGACTAACCCATCCTTCATGCCTAAATGGTGTCCAGTGTGGTTCTAAACCAATCCATTCATTTGGCCACCTTTTTCCCTAACCCACATAACAAGGGGGAAAAGGATTCTGCACTATCTCGATTTGCACACACAGCCCAGATTCTACCTGGATAGGACTAAATCTTTTAGAAAAACTGATCAGTTGGTAGTCAGCTTCACTGCAGGGGCAGAGGGCAAGGCCATATCCAAAAAACAATCTCCAAATGGATAGCACACTGCATCCATTTCTGCTACAAACAGCACAGAAACCACCCCCAAAGGAGGTCAGGAAACATTCCACCAGAGCAACCCCCACTTCTGCAGCTTTTCTCAGAGGAGTCCCCACCAGGGACATCCTGGAGGCTGCAACATGGACATCTGTTCTTACCTTCACCAAGCATTACCACCTGCCTATCTTCTCTAATTCCAGGGCAGGCTTTGCCACCGCAGTCTTGCAGGGCATCCTAGCCCACCTCCAGTCTTCTTGACTGCTTCCACCCTTTTCTTCAGCTTTGGGAATCAACCCAAATGTGATGACTTCAACAGTGAAACATGAAGAACATAGTACAGTTGTGTGTACACTTACCATTATTGTATATGTTCGAGTGTATTCACTGTTGCAGTCCTGGATGTTCATTGTGCATACAGCTGCAGTCATAACAGATGGGTTCTCCTGCCGCCAGGCGGGTCCTCAGTCGGCCGAATTCCAAAGTCTAGGTCCGGCGTCGGTTGTTGTCGCTTCTTCCCTGACGTCAGTGCGACAGGGGTGTAAAATAACCAGCCAACGCCATTTTCTTCAGTCTTTCTTGCCGCGCGGTGCCCGAAGCAGAAGCAGTTAGCAAGTGCCGGTCGGCCAGCTCCTGAAATTACGAAAATTTTGCAACGGAAGTCTTCTTGAAAGCTAAGTACCCCGTTGGGGAAACTTTTCTTGCCTCAGACCGATGTCAGACAAAGTTAATAATTGTATTTCATGTGGGAAGCAAATACCGCATAAGGATTTTCATTCCCTCTGCATTCCTTGCTTAGGCCCAGACCACGATGTCTCGGTCTGTCGTTTTTGTGCTACCTTCAACAAACGCACCATTAAGCGTCGGGCGGAGTTCGCCCAGCACTATTTTGGTAAAACATTTAACTACATTATGTCGTCGGATACTCCGACTCCAGTTTTGTCTAAAAAACGCAAAGATAAGGACCGACACACGAGGTCCGCGGCCTCTACAGACACCACGTCAAAGCCGGCTTCAGGTGGTCCGGTTCTCAGTGAGGCGCCTACTCAGCCCCTGCCTACCGACAACACTTCATTGGCAGTGTCTACTGTGCCCGAGGTCGCAGGCTCCTCGGCCCACACCCTGACTACAGATAACGAAGCCACTCCTGGTGGTGAAACTCAATATGTAGACAGGTCTGCCTCCTCTCAAGGTGTCTTCAGACCTTCCTCTTCTTTTTCTATCAAGGCTTTCACCAAGTCTAAAGCATCCATGCATTCTAAGAGACCAGCTACACAGGGCCCTTCTCCAGGCCCCATGCCTAAAAAGCAGATGCTTAAAATGGCTGAGGATGTAATTACTATTATCAGGGGTTCTCAACCCCCCCCCCCCCGGACAAAAGGCCCAGAGTGGAGGAAGAATCCCCCTCCTCTGACCAGGCCTCCATTATTTCAGAGCACTCTGATGAACAGGAACATTCTTACTCCCCTTTTGAAGATTCTGATGCAGAGGAGTCCATTCCCTCTGTTTCCCCCCCAGAGGATTACTCATTTGGGGAAACCTTGCATACCTTGAGGGAACACTTCCACTGGGAAGGCCAAGAGTACTCAGACTCCAAGAAAAGGCTTAAGGATTTTCTCTTGCTACCTCAGCACAGGCCTCTGGTTATACCTCCTGTCTTAGACATACTAGATGATGTGTATTCGGAGGCCTGCCTTAACCCAGACTCTTTACCTCCAGCCCCAGTCAAGCCTGACAGGTACAACCGGGTTCCTGACTCACACCAGTTTTTATACAAAAGCCTTGCGGCTGACCCAGAAACTATTTCACAGGGCCCCAAGGGAATTAAGGCCTCAACTGCTAAAAATCCATTACCTTCCGAGAGAGATTCCAGATCTTTAGAAAGGTGGGGAAAAAGGTATACACCTCGGCCACCTTAACCATGAGGGCATTAAACTGCCAGTTCCATATGTTAAAGTACCAACAGTTTCTGTTATCACAGGTGAGAAGCAAAATGTCACAACCTGAACAACCAGACTTGAAGGAGTTGCAGGATTTGATGCATAGTGCAGAACAAGTGGGTAAACATACCTTGCAATGAGGTTTTGATGCTCTAGAGGCCTCATGTAGAGCTGCTGTTACTGTATCAGTCATACGTAGACATGCCTGACTCAAGAAGCAAACCTTACCAGATCATGTCAAAGCTAAATTACTTGTATTTTCTTGTGCCTGAATTTATTTCCTCAACCACATAGCGTGAACTGTTATCTTAATCTTACTGTAACATACTTTTAGTAAGTTAGTCTTGTATTCTGTTGAGACTTTTTTTTTTTTTTTTTTTTTGTTTGTTTGTTTCTTCTCTCTAAAAGTTTGAGCTACTTAGTTAAGTAGTTTTCATGTATGTGTCTATTATTTAGTGTTTTTTTTCCTCGGGCCTCTGCTGAAAATGGACATGTATCCAGCCAGACTAGCCCGGTTAACAAATGTAAAATAAATAAATAAATAAATAGATGCCCCTCTACAAAAGGATGTATTATTTGGTGTTAAAGCTGAGGAGGTATTAAAGAAAATGGAGGAAAAGGCAAAATCAATGCAAACAGTGAAAGATTTTCTACAGGTACAACCTCCACGTTTCAGTAGAAACTGGCCTTCCAAAAATTGGTCCTTTCCAGCCACGGACAGACCCCAAAGAAGTAGATACAGGCGCCCGAGGGGCAGAGGGCAATCTCAAGGATCATTTAGAGACAGACAATGGCAAGCTCCTACACAAAGAGGTGGTGAGGATAGTTCGCAGCCATTCAGAAAGCAAACCCAATGACTTTCCCCTTTGCATGCCAAGCAAGGCTCAAATGGCAGCACCTTTAGGCGGAAAACTGGCATTATTTTCAGAAAATTGGCATATTGTCACAAAAGACAAATGGATCCTGGACATTATAAACAGAGGCTACAGATTCCATTTTCACACCCTTCCAAAAATGAGAGGCATGCCAAACCTGCCACACAATCAAAGGGCAGAGGCACAAAGACAAATTTCAGATCTCATGGACATGAAAGCTATTCAAGCGATACCTACTCAAGAACAAGGTCAAGGTTTTTATTCCAGACTATTCCTGGTACCAAGGAAGGGAAAAGATTGGAGACCTATTTTGGACCTATCCATCCTAAACACATTTTTACTCGTGCCAAAATTCAAGATGCTCACATTACAGCAGCTTCTTCCCATGCTGGGCAAGGAGACTTGGCTGGTAACATTGGACCTCAAGGAGGCATACCTGCATGTCCCAATCAGACAAAATTGCAGAAGATACCTCAGATTTCTTGCAGGTTCAACCCATTATCAATTCTCTGCATTGCCCTTTGGCTTATCTACTGCGCCCAGAGTTCACGAAATGCCTGGCATCAGTAATTGCCTACTGCAGACTTCAAGGGATACAAATATACCCATATTTGGACGATTGCCTGATCCAAGCGGACAGCAAGCACATACTTCTGAAACACCTGGCTTTTGTAATAATGTTGTTGAATTCTCTGGGATACACAGCCAACAAAAAGAAATCAAGGCCAATACCCTCTCAGAAAATAATTTTCCTGGGTGCCAACTTGGACACAAACACCCAGATGGCCTACCTCACGCCAGAGAAACAGGGGCAACTAACTCAATACTTCAGAAAACTAGCAAATTTCACCAGGCTGACTGCAAGGAAAATCCTGCAGGCTCTGGGATTCATGGCATCTTGCATCCTACTAATCCCATGTGCAAAGCTGCATATGAGGAAACTTCAGTGGTACCTGAAAAACCTATGGTCTCAGCACAGCCACAGTTTGGAAACAATAATACCACTAATTCCATGTCTTCAAAAGGAATTTCTGTGGTGGGCTCAAGCATGCCAAACAAACACAGGTCTCCCATTCTGCAAGCCTCAAGCAAATCATCATCACAACAGACGCCTCGGACTACGCCTGGGGGGCGCATATGACAGATCGGTGCATTCAGGGCAAATGGTCCCAAAAAGAAAAGCACCTTCACATCAATCAAAAGGAAATGCTAGCAGTAATAAATGCTATTATAGCTTTCAAAGACCTTCTCCATCCAGGTCAACTATTGATAAGGACAGACAACACCACAGTAATGTGGTACATAAACAAACAGGGAGGAACCCATTCATACCCCCTATGCAGGCTGGCAATGTCACTTTGGAACATGTCTCTGGAATTACAAATCGAACTTCAAGCACAGTACTTGCCAGGCAAGGAAAACACGCTGGCAGACAACCTAAGCAGAAATATGACAGATCCACACGAATGGAAGTTGCATCCTCAAGTTTTTACAGAGATAATTCAAGCATGGGGAAGGCCAGACATAGATCTCTTTGCCTCCCACAAAAATCACCAATTGACAAAATTCTGCTCAAGGACTTTTCATGCACAGGCCTGGAGAGTGGACGCTCTCTCTTTCAGTTGGACAACAATGACAGTTTATGCCTTTCCACCTCTTCCTCTGCTGCCCAAAGTTCTATTAAAAAACAGAGTAGACAGACCAAAGATGATTCTCATTGCTCCAGACTGGCCAAGACAGCACTGCTACCCACTCCTGAGGAGCCTGACACATTCCCCACCATGGACCCTACCTCTAATGCCTCTTCTTCTGACTCAGCACAGCTTCAAAACTCTTCACAGTCAGCTGAAAACACTCAATCTGGCCGCATGGAAGATTCCTTAGCTTCACAACAGACCCTACTCTCCAAGGAGGTGCAGGATGTCATTTTGGAGGCCAGAAGGCCGTCTACTAGAAAAGCTTACTCCGCAAAATGGAAACGGTTTTGTGCCTGGAATGAGAAAAAGGGCCAGAATACTGGAAAACTGAATTTACCACAAATATTACAGTATCTAGCTGAGCTGCTAAGCAGTGGACTTTCATTCTCCTCCATCAAAATCCATGCCTCAGCCATTTCTGCAGAATACAACACTGATCCACCTTTATTCTCTCACCCCCTCTTAAGACAGTTCCTCAGAGGGGCTAAGAATATAAAACCCCCAAGGAAACAACCAATACCTGCTTGGGACCTCAATTTCATTCTATAAAAGCTGACCTTGCCTCCTTTTGAGCCATCTGCCTCAACAGATTTGCAGTATTTGTACTGGAAAACAGCCTTCCTTCTGGCTATCACCTCAGCTCGCAGGGTATCCGAACTACAAGCCCTCATGGCTGCGCAGCCTTTCATCATTTTCCATCAGGACAGAGTTTCCTTACGAACCAACCCGTCCTTTATGCCAAAGGTGGTATCCAGGGTGGCTTTGAATCAGGCTATCCACTTACCTACCTTTTACCCTAATCCTCAAAACAAAGGGGAGAGACTACTACATTCCTTGGACATCCACAGACAGCTGCGCTATTATTTGGACAGAACAAATCCTTTCAGAAAATCAGAACAACTCTTTGTGTCCTATGCTATAGGAGCTCAAGGTAAGCCAATTTCCAAACAGACAATCTCAAAATGGATAGCCCACTGCATACGCTTTTGTTACTCTTTTCATGGTAAAACTGTCCCTGCAGGCATCAGATCTCGCTCCACAAGGGCCACAGCTACCTCTGCAGCATTCCTCAGAGGAGTTCCTACCAAAGATATTTTGGAAGCAGCCACTTGGAGTTCTGCGCATACCTTCTCCAAGCACTACAACCTACCATTATACTCCAAAACTAGAGCAGGCTTTGCCACTGCTGTCTTGCAGGGCATCCTGGCTCCTCCTAGTTCCACCTAGTGCCTACCACCCCTTTTTTATCTTTGGGATTCTACCCATCTGTTATGACTGCAGCTGTATGCACGATGAACATAGTACAGTTTTGTACCTACCATAAATGTAGATGTTCGAGTGCTAATACAGCTGCAGTCCAGGTTTCCCTCCTTCCCCTCTTGGGACAGGCCTATTGGCTAACACCTCCTCATACAACCTGATTGGGGTATTCATTTATGGTGTATTTGCTTGCAACTACTGTATTTTGATTATATTGCATTGCATTATTACATAAATTTATGTATTGCCTTCCTTCTGGGGGCACCTGACATCTGGGGCAAGAAAAACTGAAGAAAATGGCGTCGGCTGGTTCTTTTATACCCCTGTCGCACTGACGTCAGGGAAGAAGCGATGACAACCGACGCCGGACCTAGACTTTGGAATTTGGCCGACCGAGGACCCGACTGACTGCAGGAGAACCCATCTGTTATGACTGCAGCTGTATTAGCACTCGAACATCTACATTTATGGTAGGCACAAAACTGTACTTTTCCCTCCCTTCACCCCCCTTGTCTCTCTCTCTCTATCTCTATATCTCTCTCTCTCTCTCTGTCTGTCTTCTTGTGGATTTTTGGTATTTACTTTCTACTGGTGGTGTTCTTCCACCATAACCTAGCTCCCTATTGGGGGTTCCTGACAGGAGAAGAAAAACTGATGTAATGGTGTCGGCTGCCTGATTTTATACCACTGACCTGACATCTGTCCTGGAGCAACAGCAACCGACAAAGAAATACTAAGCCTCTGGTATTCGGGATGACTGAGGGCTACCCCTGGCAGGATAACCCAAATGATGTTCTTCATCTCACATTGCTGCAGTCCTTACACTTGGGTAGTCTGCTGTCCTCGGTCGGCCCGAATATCAAAGTATAAGGCTGACGTCGGTCAGGGCGCATTTGACTGACATCAGGACGTCAGGGTACAAATGCGCATGACCGACGTCATATCCTCAGTCTTTTTTGCCGCATGGTCCGATGCAGAAGCAGTATTGCAAGTGCCGGTTGGCGTTCTGAGATTTTTCGATTTAGAAGTTTCAGACCGAGTTCAAGGTTGGCTAAGTACCCCGTTGGGGAATAGTTTAGTTTTTTCTTGCCTCAGTCATTTACCGGATGTCAGAAAAAGTTAATAATTGCATTTCTTGTGGGAAACAGATACCGCATAGAGATTATCATACTTTGTGTATTCCTTGCTTAGGGCCTGAGCACGACGTTGTTGGCTGTCGCTCTTGTGCTAGATTTAATAAACGCACTATAAAGAGATGGTTGGATTGTGCAAGGTTAGTCTTTGGGAAGCGGTGCAACTATAAAATGCCGTCGGATGCTCCGGCGCTTCTTCAAGAAGCGCAAGGACAAGCCAGTTAAGCCTAGGCTAGAAGAACCGTCTGTACCCCATGGCGGTTCTTTAGAGGTGTCGGTGGAGCCGGTGGCTCCACGGAGGTTTCTTTGTTCCCAGGGTGAGACCTTGTTATTGCAAGATGTGGCCTCTCAGGAGACTAGTCAGGCTGAGGGGCTTCTCATGTTGCTCCCCTCCCTTCCTAAGGTGGCTAGGCCCTCTCCTTCTGTTTCAAAGGCTTCTCCCAGGGGCAGGCCAGGTTTAGCTTCAGTTGGTGTTACCCCTAGCTCTTCAGGTACTGTGCCCAAGAAGCATATGCTTAAAATGGCAGAAGATTTGATTACTTTGATTAGGGGTTCTATGCCCCCTCCTGATAAGAGACCTAGGGTGGAGCCTGAGCTGGGGGGTTTTGAGCAGGCTTCAGATGTTTCAGAGTCTTTGGCTGAAGACTTGCAGGAGTACTCTCCTTATTCTGATTCTGATGTGGATGATTCTACTCCTTCTGCTACTCCTCCTGAGGATTTTTCTTTTTCAGAAACTCTTCATTCCATGAGGGAGCATTTTAAGTGGGAAGGTCAGGACTTCTCTGATTCCAGGAAAAGGCTTAGGGAATTTCTGTTTTACCCCAGCATAGGCCTTTGGCTATACCTCCTGTTTTGGATGTAGTGGAAGATGTTTTACAGAAGCTTCTCTTAATCCTGATTCTTTGCCTCCTGCTCCTGTTAAGCCGGATAGGTATTACAGAATGCCTGATACTCATACGTATCTCATTAAGAGTCCTAGGGCAGACCCAGAAACTGTTAGCCAGGGGCCTAAAGGTGTTAAGGCTTCTGTTGTTAAGAATCCGGTTCCTGCAGACAAGGAGGCTAGGGCCTTGGATAGATGGGGAAAGAAAGTCTATACTTCTTCCACTCTTGCTATGAGGGCTCTGAATTGCCAGTTTCACATGTTGAAATACCAAAATTATCTCCTTTCACAATTGAAGTCTAAGGTTGATGCTCTGGCAGTAGGTATTGATTGTAAAGAGTTGCAAGATTTAGTGCATGTTTCTGAACAGGTGGGTAAGCATTCTTTGCAATGTGGTTTTGATGCTGTACAGGCCTCGTCTAGGGTGGCTGCCACTGGGTCAGTTCTTCGCAGGCACGCCTGGCTGAGGGATCAGAATTTGTCTGAACATGTTAAAACAAGGATTTTAGATGCTCCTTTACAATCTGGCGTGTTGTTTGGTCCTCCTGTTGAGACAGTTTTAAAGAAAATGGAAGACAAGGCTAAGTCTATGCAGACTGTTAAAGATTTTTTGCAGGTCCAGCCTCCAAAGTTTAGTAGAAATTGGCCTACT
Organism: Protopterus annectens; assembly: GCF_019279795.1. Classification (NCBI taxonomy): domain Eukaryota; kingdom Metazoa; phylum Chordata; order Ceratodontiformes; family Protopteridae; genus Protopterus; species Protopterus annectens. Next base: position 427,905,822 of record NC_056730.1, read on the forward strand.
AAAGGGTGGACGTATCCTTCTTATGATTCACGGTCTAGGGGCAGATCTAGACGTGGTAAGGGCAGAGCCCAGGGTTCTTTCAGGCCTAGAACAGGGAGTTCTCCTGCACAGGCTTCGGGTGAGGGCAGGGGTCAGTCCTTTCGTAGACCCAATGACCTACCTTTTCAGCTGCCAGAGCCTGCTCGTCTGGCAGCACCTTTGGGAGGAAGGTTGGCACTTTTCAAAGAAAATTGGTGTTTAATTACCCAGGACAGATGGGTTTTGGATATCATACACCACGGCTACAGGTTTTATTTCCATACCTTGCCTCCTTTCAAAGGCATGCCAGACGTTCCTCCTCAACAAAGACTAGAGGCTCACAAACAGGTTTCTCTGTTGCTCCAACTAGGGGCCATACAGCCGGTCCCTCTGCCAGAAGTGGGCCTAGGATTTTATTCTCGCCTGTTCCTAGTACCAAAGAAGGGGAACACGTGGAGACCAATTTTGGATTTATCTATCCTCAACACTTATCTGGACATTCCCAAGTTCAAAATGTTGACGTTGCAGCAGCTTTTACCTCTGCTGGGCAAAGATCATTGGATGGTAACTTTGGATCTCAAGGAGGCTTACCTTCATGTTCCTATCAGACTAAGTTGCAGAAAGTATCTGCGTTTTCGAGCTGGGACTTCTCACTATCCGTTCTCTGCATTGCCCTTTGGCTTATCTACTGCCCAGAGTGTTCACGAAAGTTCTGGCTCCAGTGATAGCTTTCTTCAGACTAAAAGGAATACAGATCTATCCTTATTTGGACGACTGCCTAATTCTGGCTCAAGGAAGAGAAGAGCTTCTTCATCATTTGGAATATGTGATAGCAGTGCTAAGATGCCTAGGGTATTCTGTGAGCGAAATAAAGTCCAGTCTAGTACCCTCTCAAGACATGTGCTTTCTGGGTGTGAGACTGAATACAGCATCCCAGATGGCCTTTTAACCCCGGACAAACAAAAGAGTCTATCCCTTTACTTCCATCAACTATCTCATCAGTCCGGGCTGACTGCAAGGACAGTCCTTCAAGCCTTAGGGTTCATGGCATCTTGTATTCTGGTGCTTCCCAATGCCAAACTGCATATGAGGAAGCTACAATGGTATCTCAAAAATGTATGGACACAGCACTGCCAAGATCTGGACACTGTCATTCAAATAATACCTTGCATTCAAAAGGAATTTTTGTGGTGGGCTCAGGAATGTCACCTAAACAAGGGACTCTCTGTGACCCGGCCAGAGGCGAGTCAGATTTTAACGACAGATGCCTCAGACAAAGCTTGGGGAGCTCATCTAAATGGAAAGTGGATACAAAACAAGTGGCCTGTCAGACTTCAACATCTACATATCAACATGAAGGAGATGTTAGCAGTCCAGTTTGCATTAATTGCTTTCAAGGAATTACTTCGTCCAGGGCAGGTGTTGATTCTAACAGACAACACAACTGTCATGTGGTACATCAACAAGCAAGGGGAACATTCTTATCCTCTATGCAGGCAAGCAATGATATTGTGGGAGACTGCTCTCAGTTTACAGCTCAATCTTCAGGCAAGGTTTCTGCCAGGAGCACAGAACTCCTTAGCAGATGTGTTGAGCAGACGGATTATGGATCCCCACGAGTGGAAATTGGATCCTCATGTATTTCAGAAATTGACAGTGTCCTGGGGAACTCCAGACATAGATCTGTTCGCTTCTCCACTAAACCATCAGCTGCCAAAGTTTTGCACAAAAGGTTTCATCCCACAGCTTGGAGAGTGGATGCTCTTTCTTTCAATTGGAGCAATCTTCATGTGTATGCCTTTCCACCTCTGCCTCTCCTCCTAAAGGTACTTCTAAAGGTCAGACAGGACAAGCAAAGGATGATTTTAATAGCTCCGGATTGGCCTCGACAACACTGGTACCCATTACTGAGAAGTCTGGTACGGAAGCCTCAATGGCCTTGGCGCTCGATTCCACACCTGTTGTCGCAGGAGGACAGCCATTTGCTAAATGTCAAGCTTCACTCTCTGCACCTAACAGCCTGGCATATTCTGTTTTGAACCATAGTGGGCCTCCACTTCCTCAGCAAGTTTTGAATGTTATTTTGGAAGCTAGGAGGCCTAGTACAAGGAAAGTGTGCAGACAAATGGAAGAGATTTTTGTTTTGGAGTGCAGCAAAAGATTTTGATGTTTCTGAGCCTAATTTATGTGTGGCTCTTCAATATCTTACTGAGTTGCTAGACAAAGGTTTGTCTTTCTCTTCTATTAAAGTTCATGCTGCAGCAATTTCAGCTCACTATGATTGCAACCCACCATTGTTTTCTCATCCTTTGTTCAAGCAATTTCTTAGAGGGGCAAAGAATATAAGACCCCCACGAAGAGCTCCTACTCCTGCTTGGGATCTCAATTTTGTGTTGGAGAAACTCACTCTACAACCTTTTGTGCCTGCAGCTACTGCTGAGTTGAAATATTTATCATGGAAGACTGCTTTTTTGTTGGCCATTACCTCTGCAAGAAGGGTTTCTGAATTACAGGCCCTTATGGCGGTTGAGCCTTTCTTGATTTTCCATAAGGATAGGGTATCATTACGTACTAATCCTTCCTTTATGCCTAAGGTGGTTTCTAGTGTGGCTTTAAACCAAACTATTCATTTGCCTACTTTTTATGCAAATCCCCAAAATAAAGGGGAAAAGATTTTGCACACTTTAGATGTCCACAGGCAGTTGCGTTATTATTTGGACAAAACTAAAGGGTTCAGGCAGTCTCAGCAGTTGTTTGTTTCTTTTGCTTTGAGTTCTCAGGGCAAGCCTGTATCAAAACAAACTATTTCTAAGTGGATTGGGTTTTGCATTACTTTCTGTTATTCCCATCATGGCAAGGAAGTTCCAGCTGGGATTAGGCCTCATTCCACTAGGGCTACTGCCACTTCAACAGCTTTTTGAGGGGAGTGGCAACCAAGGATATTTTAGAGGCAGCTACTTGGAGTTCTGTGCATACTTTCTCTAGGCATTATCACCTGCCACTTTACTCTAAGTCCAGGGCTGGTTTTGCCACTGCTGTTTTGCAGGGCATTTTGGCAGCTCCTGCTTCCTTGTAGTTAGCCATCCTCCCTTACCTCTGCTTTGGGATTCTACCCAAGTGTAAGGACTGCAGCAATGTGAGATGAAGAACATAGTACAGTTTTGTACCTACCATAAATGTAGATGTTCAAGATCCACATTGCTGCAGTCCAATTTACCCTCCCTCCTTCCCCTCTGTAGTTAGAGGTGGTTGTGTCGATTGGGTTGTACATTTTGTGTATATTGTATATATTGTACATATAGTTAGTGCAAGGGTGGTTGGTTGGTTGTTTGCTGTCTTTTGGTTTTGACCTTTATTTTAGGGTCTTCTGACATCTGGGGCAAGAAAAGACTGAGGATATGACGTCGGTCATGTGCATTTGTACCCTGACGTCCTGATGTCAGTCAAATGCGCCCTGACCGACGTCAGCCTTATACTTTGATATTCGGGCCGACCGAGGACAGCGGACTACCCAAGTGTAAGGACTGCAGCAATGTGGATCTTCGAACATCTACATTTATGGTAGGTACAAAACTGTACTTTATGACTGTAACAGTGAATACACTCGAACATCTACATTTATGGTAAGTGTAGACAACTGTTCTTTCCCACCCTACGTGACGCACTTTCTCTATTATTTCCCTATTTTTGCCCTATAAAACTACACACCAGCTTATATTTCCTGTATCAACTACTGATGTTATTTGTCTATGATCTAAGAATACTCCATACCAACACTCCTGTCAAAGTTTTCCCTCATCCACGTTGCTGTTGCCTTGTTTATCATTATCATAAATGTATACATTTCAAACTTTTTGACTCTGTATCATGACAGCATTTTAGAATGGTCTTATTACTGATTTTTATTGTAAACTGTATATTGACTTTCTGTTGATTTATATTGTATAACTTCATTTAAATGCACTGTGATCTTTGTTGACAACCGTATTTAGAGCTTATTTCCCCGGGCCTCCATTGAAAACGAGCTCATTTTAGGGCCAATGGACTTTTCCGGTAAACAAACTGCAAATAAATAAATAAATAAATTTCATCAAGGAGCTTTCCAGATCTCTCTCTGGAACCATATTTTCCGAGGAAGAGACTACAATTTCCTGACAGCTGGCTTCCCTTCAGTCTCTTTCAAATTCGTCCATGAGACTTATACGTCACGCTGCTGAAGGTACCTGACTGGCGGCGAGTTCAGGCATTTCCTTTAGGAGACGTGCCTGGATGTGCTTATGTGGTTTTGAGAAACCCTTCAAATCTTCTTTTGCCAATGCACCCTGTGACAGAACCTCATTGTTTGTCTCCAGAGTGAAAGACACACTTTCTAGGTGCAAACAGGAAGGAAAAACCCTGTCTGCTGTGAGCATTCCTTTTTTTGACTCCTCAACATTCCTTTTCTAGAAACTAATGAGGTGGAAGAAAAACATGGTTCAAGAAATCCCAGGGTCCCTTTCCAGATCCACTTGGAAGTAGTTCCTCCAGGGACTAAAGAAATATTCATATGGAAGATGTCAGCCCCGAGGTAAAGATGTCTGCATAATCAAGGTTTTGGAGATTCCTTATCTGACAGATTAGAGCTCCTGAAAGGAGGCTCGACTGTCCATCTCTGGAGGCAGTTTGGATTCGTCTATCCCTGCACCAGAGGGACTGGTTAGAAGTCACAAAAGATTTATGGGTGCGGAGGGTAATATCCAGAGGTTATAACATACCATTTTCCCATCCTCATCTGTCACTTTAAAATAAAATCCCTGATGTTCCACACAATCAGAGGAAAACAGTAGAACTTGGAATAAATAAGCTGCTAGAAAAAATGGTCATCCAGGAGGTTCCCCCCAGACAAGAGAGAGTGCAGAACTTATTCAAGATTCTTTTTCGTGTCAAAAAAGACAGAGGATTGGAGACCAGTCTTGGATCTCAGCAAAGTAAGTCAATTGGTTTAGCATACTGTGTTGCCCATGCACTGATTCGGTAATCAAGGAGCCTCAATCATCACCACTAGCACCAGTGTGGCCGTGCATATGGGGGGGGGGGGGGATAACAGGTACACACACAGTAAAGTACAATTTCCCTTACGAGCGCACAGAGATCACAGTCAGTCTGGGACTTGTTTCACAGTCAGTCTGGGGCTGGTTTCTCCCTTTCTCTCCAGATCCCCAATAAGACTCCCCACTGGCACAGCTATAGGGTCGAGATCTCAGCCTACTGGTCAAGCTAAAACCTCCAGCACCCTCAGCTACTTGGGCAGGGACATGAAGCACTGGTTGGACAGAGAGGATGCTGGAGGTTTTAGCTTGACCACTAGGCTGAGATCTGGACCCTATAGCTGTGCCAGTGGGGTGTTTTATTGGGGATCTGGAGAGAAAGGGAGAAAGCAGCCCCAGACTGATTGTGATCTCTGTGTGCTCTTAAGGGAAATTGTACTTTGCTGTGTGTGTACTTGTTATCCTCCCAATGTACACGCCCCTCACTGGTGCTAGTGGTGAGGATTAAGGCTGCTTGGTTATTGGGCCAGTGCATGGACATCACATATACAAAGTTCTGGATGGTTATGGTTCAGTCTGTTCTGCTCTTTCTGCCCAAGGATGACTAGATGTGCTTGATAGATCTTCAGGATGCATGATGTCACAACAGGATGAACAAACGATCCAGAAGATAGCTACACTTCTGGCATAACCAATTCAGGCCACTGCCCTTCTGTCTTACCACCCCCCCCCCCCAGGGTGTTAACCAAGTGTATGGCAGTTGTTGCAGCTCAACTTCATGGTACTCAAGTCAGAAGTGACAAACTTCATGACACCCATGCAGACGGGAACTGAAAGTTCAACTGCTGAATCCTACACCAAGGCACTGTACGATCACATCCACTCATGCATGAATCGTGCCATCCCAAATAGAACCAAAATGCTCTCATCCAAAAAAAGGAAGCCAATCTGGTGGTCCCCTGCCATAAACAAACTTTACAACAAAAGGAAGAAACTTTTGCAGAAAAGAGGAAAATCCCAGGATGCAAAAACTCCTTACTAGCCTCAGTAAGAAACTGAGATGCCTCATAAAATCCTCCAAAGCTAGTTATGAAAATAAAATTGCCAAAGATTCCAAAGACAGCCACAAAGCATTCTATAACTATGTCAAGAATCTAAATGGCAATGCTCAGATCTGCTCTGAGCTAAAACAGAATGGCAATAAATATACTGATCCAAAGGATATTGCCAATATCCTGGCAGATCGATTCAGTGCCAACTTCAGCCCGCTCTCACCCCGTAAATGGCCCATCTCAATACTGGAAGATTGTAAAATTCCAGTAATAACGGCCACACAGGTACAAAACACTCTCTAAAGCCAAGAATACAGCATCCATGGGACCAGATGACATCCCGGCTGTGTACTACATGGACTACAAGATGAACTGGCACCTCACCTAAGTGTCATGTTTAATCATACCCTGACCTCAGTGTTTGTGCCCACTGAGTGGCGCAGAGCTACAGTTATCCCAATCCACAAGGGGATCCACCTTGGATCCCGGAAACTACCGTCCCATCAGTCTGACAAGCCTTATCTGCAAGGCCATGGAGCGTATTATCATGGAACTTATAAACAAAGACATTGGCAACCTTCAAACACTGGACCCCACCCAGTTTGGGTTTGTGAAGGGACGATCTTGTCTCCTGAACCTGATTGACTTCTTTGAATCAGTCTCCAGAGCCATGGACAAGGGTAAGGTGGTCCACACAGCCTATCTAGACCTTGCCAAGGCCTTTGACACCATCCCCCACTCTGGAATCAAAGATAAACTTACTAAGTTGGGTATTAATCCCTATGTCACCCAATGGGTTGCTAAATGGTTACTGATAGAACCCACACTGTAAAAGTAGCCGACTCCAAATCCAGCTCCAGACAAGTGACAAGTGGAGTACCTCAGGGTTCAGTCCTGGGGCCGCTCTTGTTTGGCATCTACTTCTCTGAAGTACAGGTCAACACTAAGGCTAACAAAGTTTGCAGATGACTGCAAACTGGGAGCCATTATTGAATCCCCAAATGATGTGGATACTCTACAAAAGGGCCTTACAGAAACAGATGCTTGGTGCCAGAGCCATGGGCTCAAGCTCAATGCCAAGAAATGTATTGTTATTCCCTTTGGGGAAAAACATGTATCCATGAATTACCATATAGGTGGCAGTACACTAAACACAGAAAGTGTGATAAGAGACTTAGGGACACAGGTGGACAGTGGTCTCACCTTCGATAACCACATCGCCACAACAGTCAGGAAATCCTTCTATGTGGCACACCTCATCACGAAGGGCTTTTCATCCAGAAAAAGGAGGTCATTGTCCCACTGTACTCATCCCTCATTAGACCCATTATAGAATACAGCCCCATTTGGTATGTACCTCTCAAGACATCTGCAACAACTGGAAAGGCCTCAGAAATACCTCACTAAAAGAATCACAGGCCTAAAGCAGATGCCATACGCTGACCGCCTTAAAAAACTCCAGCTATACTCTGTCGCATATCGTCTACTCAGAGGCGATCTCTGCTTAACATACAAGGCCATGTCAAACCCAGAGCTGTTGGACATGCTACACTTAAAGAAATCCCAATCCCTCAGAGCTACAACCTCCAGGGATCTAAACCTTGTCATCACAATAAACAAAACATGCTGGAGGGATAGGTTCCTGACCCAGAGACTCCCCAGACTCTGGAATAGATTGCCCATACATGTCAAGCAGAGTGCCTCTTTGGACCTCTTCAAGAGGAACCTTGACGTTTGGATGGGAGAAAGGAAATTCACCCCAGGGATCACGTCAGTCGCCCTGCTAGACAGGGGTCCAGGAAAGTAAATAATGTGGGAAGAAATAGCCAGGGAATTGTTATGGCTAGGCTTGTATAGGCCCTAGGGCTGATAGCCTAGTACCAACCTATGAACCTATGAACTGAGACTGCTGGGATTCAAAGTGATGTTCATCATGTTTCACTGTTGCAGTCATTACACTTGGGTTATCCTGCTGGCAGGCTACCCGCAGTAGGCCAGAATTCCAAAGTTTAGGTCTGGTGTCGGTTGCTGTCGCCTCTTCCCTGACATCAGTGTGCCAGGGGGGTATAAAAGATGCAGCCGACGCCATTTTCTTCTGTCTTTCTTGCCGCGCAGTGCCCGAAGCAAAAGCAGTTCACAAGTGCCAGTCGGCCGACTCCTGAGATTTTCAAAATTGAATTTCAGAACCGAAGTCTTCAATAAAGCTAAGTACCTCGTTGGGGAAACTTTTTCTTGCTCCACTCCAATGTCAGTAAAAGTTAACAATTGTTTTTCTTGTGGGAAGCAAATACCTCATAAGGATTTTCACTCTTACTGTATTCCTTGCGTAGGCCCTGACCACGACATTGCTAGTTGTTGGTTTTGTGCCAGATTCAACCAACCCACTATTAAGCGTCTGTTTGATTTTGCTTTACATTACTTTGGCCGAAGATTTAACTACATAATGCCATCAGAACAACCGATGACCGGAATGAATAATAAACGCAAAGACAAAGAAACGGACAGGCATCCGAGGTCCAAAACCGACGACGAAGCCTCTTCTAGGCCAGTCGCCAGTTCTCAGTGAGGTGCTTTCGCAGCCCCTGACACCCGCTACCTCAGAGCCACAGGCCACATCCAACTCCCACGTGGAGACACCTAGGCCTCTGGAAACTCAAGGTATTGGGCCTGCGGAAACTATTCCCTCAGATGGGTCTGGAGCTGCTGAGCAGGCATCGGCTTCTGAGGGTGTTTTCAGACCTTCACAGCTTACTATTAAGTCCACTACAGCAGCCAAGGCAAAGTCAAAAACACCATTAAAGACAAGGAAACAAGTACAGCATTCTCCTGGACAGTCATCCATGCCAAAGAAACAGATGCTTAAAATGGCCGAGAACCTAATTACTTTGATCAGGGGTTCCCATCCCCCTCCTGATAAAAGGCCTAGGCAAGACACTGACTAAATTCTCTGACCAGGGTTCTATTTCCTCTGATTACTCTTCAGATCAGTGATATTCTCTCCCTCCCTATGAGGACTATGTAGCAGAAGATTCTATGCCTTCAGCCTCTCCGCCTGAGGATCACTCTTTTGGGGAAACCTTACACACCATGAGGGAGCATTTCCATTGGGAAAGCTAGGATTATTCAGAATCCAAGAAAAGGCTCAGAGACTTTCTTTTATTGCCTCAGCACAGGCCCCTGGCTATCCCCCCTGTGCTTGATATTGTTGATGATGTTTTCTGTGATTCCAGTTTGTCTCCTGATTCTTTACCCCCTGCACCAGTCAAGCCAGACAGGTAACCCTGATGCTGACCCAGAAACAATTTCTCAGGATCCCAAAGGGGTTAAGGCTTCCACTGCAAAAAAAACCCTGTTCCCTCTGATAGGGATTCTAGAGCTCTGGATAGATGGGGGGAAAAAGTTTACACTTCTGCTACTTTAGCTGTAAGGGCTTTAAACTGCCAGTTTCACATGCTTAAATATCAACAATACCTTTGTTAAAACAGAAAATGCTTACAAACTCAGAATGTCCCGACAATAAGGAAATGCAGGATTTATTGCATGCAGCTAAACAAGTGGGAAAGCATACTCTGCAATGTGGTTTTGATTCATTAGAGGCTTCTTGCAGAGCCGCAGTTACAGGCTCTGTCATTCAAAGGCATGCTTGGTTAAAAGAACAAAGTTTACCTGATCATGTTAAAGTAAAGTTATTGGATGCTCCACTTCAGCAAGATACTTTGTTTGGCGTTAAGGCAGAAGAGGTGTTAAAGAAAATGGAGGATAAAGCAAAGTCAATGCAGACAGTAAAGAATTTCTTACAGGTTCAGCCACCTAAATTTAGCAGAAACTGGCCTTCTAAAAATTGGTCCTTTCCAGTGTTTGACAGGCCACAAAGAGGCAGATCTCCGCCCCAAGGCTCATACAGACCTAAACAATGGGGGTGCTTCAGCCCCTAAATGGAGGAGAAGACAAATCACAACCTTATAGGAAACAGTCCCAATGACTTCCCTCTACAAATGCCAAGCACTTAATTGACAGCACCCTTAGGGAGAATGCTAGCACTTTTCTCACAAAATTGGCACATGATCACCCAGGACAAATGGGTACTGAATATTGTTTCTCAGGGTAACAGGTTCCACTTTCGCACCCTTCCAAAATCAAAAGGTATGCCAGACCTGCCACAAAACCAATGGGCAGAAGCACAAAAACAAATTTCTGCTCTCATTGACATGAGAGCTATTCAAAGAGTACCACACCAAGAACAGGGACAAGGATTTTACTCAAGACTTTTCCTGGTACCCAGAAAGGACAAAGCCTGGAGACCAATTCTAGACCTGTCAATCCTAAGTACTTTCCTGGATATTCCGAAATTCAAAATGTTAACACTGCAGCAACTTCTACCCATGCTGGGCAAGAAGGCTTGGTTAGTTACTTTGGACCTCAAGGAGGCATACCTGCATGTCCCAATCAGACAATCTTGGAGAAGATACCTCAGATTCATAGCTGGCTCAATGCTTTACCAATTCCCTGCACTGCTCTTTGGCTTATCTACTGCGCCCAGGGTCTTCACAAAATACGTGACACCAGTAATTGCTTTCTGCAGACAAAAAAGAATTCAAATATATCCCTACTTGGATGACTGCCTTATTCAAGCAGAAAGCAAGGACATTCTACTAAAGCATCTGGCGTTTCTAAAAAGATTACTAATTTGCCTAGGGTACACAGTAAACGAAAGGAAGTCAAAACTAGTGCCCTCTCAAGAGATAATATTCCTGGGTGCAAGCCTAAATACAACTGCCCAGATGGCTTATCTCACGCCAGACAAGCAAAGGCAACTGACTCATTACTTTCAAATGATGGCAACAAAGATCCAGCTCCCTGCAAGAAAAATTCTGCAGGCTCTGGGCTTTATGGCATCCTGCATTCTACTAATTCCATATGCAAGACTGCATATGAGGAAACTACAATGGTATCTAAAAAGTGTTTGGATTCAACATTGCCACAGCCTGGAAACAATAACTCTTATTCCCTGCCTACAACAGGAGTTTCGATGGTGGGCACTGGCCTGTCACCACAACAAGGGACAGCCTTTCAACTTACCCACAGCCAGACAGACAATAACAACAGATGCATCGGATTATGCCTGGGGGGCACACATGGCACGAAAATGTATTCAGGGCACATGGCCCAAGGAACAAATGCATCTTCACATCAATAAAAAAGAGATGCTAGTTGTACAGAATGCCCTGACAGCCTTCAAGAATCTACTACATCCTGGACAACTATTACTAAAGACTGACAATACCACAGTTATGTGGTACATAAACAAGCAAGGGGGCACACATTCCTACCCCCTCTGCAGGCAAGCCATGACTTTGTGGAACACAGCACTGACCTATCAAGTACATCTGCAGGCACAATTCCTGCCAGGAAAGAAAAATACTCTGGCAGACGAACTAAGCAGAAATCTCATGGATCCTCACGAATGGAAACTATATCCACAGGTCTTCAGCATGATAACAAAGAAATGGGGACGCCCAGACATAGATCTTTTTGCCTCCCCTCACAACTGCCAACTACAGAGATTCTGCACAAGAACTTAACACTCACAAGCATGGAAAGTGGATGCTCTATCCTTCAGCTGGAAAACACTGACAGTTTACGCCTTTCCTCCACTGCCTCTTCTTCCCAAGGTGCTCCTAAAAGTCAGACAAGAGAAACCAAAAATGATTCTGATTGCCCCAGACTGGCCACGCCAGCACTGGTACCCAATCCTAAAGAGCTTGTCTCAAGGCCCAGCCTGGCCTTTACCTCAAATACCTCATCTTCTGACTCAACAAAACAATCAGATTCTGCAGTCAACTCAGAACCTTAAATCTGGCTGCATGGCAGATAATATAGCCACTCAGACCACACCTCTCCCTAAAGCTGTTATGGATGTCATTTTAGAAGCCAGGAGGCCCAGCGCTAGGAAATCTTATGCAGAAAAATGGAAGAGATTCTGTGCTTGGAACCAGGCACAAGGACTCAAACTACTTGTTCCAAATATACCTCAGATTTTGCAATACCTTACTGAGATGCTGGACAAAGGCCTATCCTTCTCATCTATTAAGATCCATGCCTCTGCCATTTCAGCTCATTACAATACGGAACCTCCTTATTTTCTCTCATCCACTACTAAGACAGTACCTCAGAGGGGCAAAAAAAAACATAAGACCCCCAAGGAGAGCACCAATACCTACGTGGGACCTCAATTTTGTTTTAGAAAAGCTCACACTGCCTCCTTTTGAGCCAGCCAATACAGCTGATATAAAATTCTTATCATGGAAAACTGCTTTGCCCCTAGCAATAACTTCAGCAAGAAGTGTCTCAGAGTTACAGGCATTAATGGCAGTGGAACCTTTCATCATTTTTCATCAGGACAGGTTTTCTCTAAGGACAAACGCAACATTTATGCCAAAGGTAATATCCAGTGTGGCTCTTAACCAAACCATTCATTTGACAACATTTTATCCAAATCCCCAGAATAAAGGGGAGAGACTTCTGCATGCTTTGGACATACACAGACAGCTACGCTTCTATTTGGACAAAACAAAAGCTTTCAGAAAAACTGAGCAACTGTTTGTAGCTTATGCTGCAGGATCACAAGGAAAGCCTATCTCAAAGCAGACTATTTCAAAATGGATAGGACACTGCATTCGTTTCTGCTATTCACAACATGGCAAATCAGTGCCTAAGGGCATTAGTCCACATTCAACTAGAGCAGCAGCCACTTCAGCAGCCTTTCTCAGAGGAGTACCAACCAAAGACATTCTAGAGGCTGCAACCTGGAGTTCACTGCACACTTTCACCAAGCACTACCACTTACCTCTCTACTCTAAATCCAGAGCAGGCTTTGCCACTGCAGTTCTGCAGGGCCTTGTAGCCTCTCCTAATCTTATTTAAGCCCAGCCACCCAACCTCAGCTTTGGGATTCAACCCAAGTGTAATGACTGCAACAGTGAAACCTGATGAACATAGTACAGTTGTGTACCTACCATAAATGTAGATGTTCAAGTGTATACACTGTTGCAGTCCAGGTTGCCCACCCACTATCCCCCTTTTCTTGCTGGGACTTTTCTGTACTTCTCTACTCTATACAACCTATGTGGTGTATTTGCTTGTAGATGAAGGAAATGTTTATTTTTGTACATGCATGCTTCTTGGCATAATTTTTTTTTAGCCTACCTATTTGGGGGCACCTGACATCTGGGGCAAGAAAAACTGAAGAAAATTGCGTCTGCTGCGTCTTTTATACCCCTGGTGCACTGACGTCAGGGAAGAGGCTACAGCAACTGATGCCGGACCTAGACTTTGGAATTCTGGCCGACTGCGGGTAGCCTGCCAGCAGGATAACCCAAGTGTAATGACTGCAACAGTGAATACACTTGAACATCTACATTTATGGTAGGTACACAACTGCACTTTTCCATACCTAGACAACTGACTCCTGACTTTTCCAGTGAGGCATCAACTAATTCAAACAAGGGACTACTTACTCCAGCTGTGCTGTCATCTGGGGGATATCCATCAGTTGCAACAAATTTCAACTCAGTCCATCTCAAACTCTGGAATTCATCAGTCATATTTTCAATACTGTCAGTCAAATACGTAGCTTCGCTCACTCTGTCTCGGATTCAAGCTATTCAGTTCCAGGTCAAAATAATTATTCAAAATTCTTCTCTGTCAGCCCATCTGATACTCCAAGCCTTAAAATCCATGTCAGTGGCAATCACTGTTGTACTGCTGGCCAGGTTCCATAGTAGAATTTTCCATTGGGCACTCACAACAAAATGTTCTATTCTCCCAACACCCATTATCCAGACCAGTCAGGATAACTCAAGCTTGCAAGAATTACCTCCTCTGGTGGATCCACTGCAGTCAAATACACAAAGGCCGTCCTTTCATTCTACCTCATCCTATGGCCACAGTGACCACAGATGTCCTGGAAACGAGAGCTGTCTTCCTAGCATTGCAGGCCTTTCAAGACCCTCTCCCAAATGGGATGGTCACGATTCATATGGACAGTATATCAGTGGTCTGGTACATCAACAAGTGAGGGGGAACCAGATCTTAACTCTTTTTGTCAAGAAGCTGTGAGAGTATGGGAATGGGTGATCTCCTTCAATTGCTTTCTGATAAAAACGCATATTCCCGGGAAGTCCCGCATGATTGCAGACAAATTAAGCAGGTCCAAACGGATGATTTTCTGTCAGTGGTGCCAACCATGCTGTGATCTTTTTGGACCTCTCCTCAACAACAAATGCAACAAGTTCTTAGCCCTGATCCCCCCCCCCCCCAGTGGGGGAGTCCCTGAGGGATGCTCTACTTCACCCTTGGTCCTTTGGTCTCCTTTACATTTACCCCCCATTACTCCTGCTTCCCAAATTTCTCCAGACAGCATATCGATTGAAGAGCACAATTCTCTTTGCACCTTGCTGACCTTATCAGATATGGTTTCCCTTCCTTTGGCCTCATCTTGTAAATCGGCCTTGGATTCTGGATCCAGTTCCATACCTCTTATCTCACCTGACAGGCATAACTCATCCAGACAATTCAGGCCTCAATTTGGCCACAAGATTTATCCAGCCCTCCTCTCCCATCCATCATATTCTGTTGTCTTCCTAGAAAGCTTCCACTAGACAATTTTATAAAAGTAAATGAAAAGCATTTGTCTTTTGGGGCCCATAGAGAGAATTTAGACCCCTTTTCAGTACTGATTTCAGAACTTCTTGACTTTTAGCTGCAGTGTTCAATGAAGGTGCTATCCTCAGCTATGAGAGTAAAATTAGCAACCATTTCCAACTTTCAAATAGGAGTAAATAATTCTACTTTAGCTTCCTCCAAGCTTTGTAAAACCTTTCTCAGAAGAACCTACATACTCAGGCCTCCTTTAAAGGATCCTACTCCTCCACGGGATTTAAATATTGTTCTTCAGGCCTCAACCCCCCCCCCCCCCTTTGAACCATAAGCTAAGTCTTATCTGATTTTTGACCTCAAAAAACGTTTTCCTAGTTGCTATCAGTTCTGCCAGAAGAATATCTGAACTTCAAGCACTGTCTTCTAAACCTCCGTATTTAATTTTCAGAAGAATAGGGTTTCTCTGTGGACAAATCATTCCTTTTTACCAAAGGTGGTGTTGGAATCTAATATTAATCAAGTCATCAGCCTTCCAGTCTTCTTTCTTAATTTTTCAAAGTACACTATATGTTTCATCTTTTGGATGTCCATAGACAGTTACATTTCTACCTTCACAGAAGCAAAGATTTGCGAAAATCTGAACTGATTCTTTCCTTTTCTGATTCAAAACTAGGCAAACCAGTATCTAAAGTGATGTTGGCCAAATGGCTAACTAATTTGTATTGCCTTTGTTTATGAGAAGGTGGGTTTGCCTTTACCAAAGCTTTCAAGAGCCCATTCTACGACGTCTGTGGCTAGTTCTTCAGCTTTTTTGTCTAGACCTTTCTTGATGATGTTTGTGCAGCTGCAACTTGGCTAATCCTCATAACTATATTGCTCATTATAAATTTGCCCTTGTCTTTGGGGGGGTAAGAGCAACCTTTGGCTCAGCCATGCTCCAGAATATCCTTCCTTAGAGACCTTCCAAGATTTAGGTAGCTGGGGACTCTGTCCCAACTGTTGTGGAATGAATGAAAATGACAACATCAGATAAAAAAGCTATTTGCATACTGTAGAACAGAGCATGTGTGTGTAACTTTAAGAAGCATTTCCAGATGTAAGCACATGCATGTAAATAGTGAGCACATGCAAGCAGCAGTGCCATTTTGAGAGAGCATCCAGAGTGTTAACATGTATGAGTATGGTAGTCAGACTGTTTATAAGTTTATTTAAGTTTAAGTTACAAAGCCACATTCCTGTTGTGTTTTTGTGCAATAAAGCTGCTTGAACTGAATTCACAACAGTTCATCTGTTTTACCCTCACCCAGACGAGCGACATGGTGTCAGAACTGGGACTGAGAATGCAACCTCTTTAAGCCATGAGGTGCAGAGTTCAAAGTGAAGGTGTATTGAGCAGATCGGGTGATAATACTCAAATGATCAAAAAGGGCCAGAAACGAACTAAAGGTAATCAAAACTTGCACTTAAGATTTATTTTGCAAAGAAAATGAAACATTCGTAAGGCACAAAATGTATGATTAATCAAAATAGTAGCATAAAACATATTATTAAACGAAAGGCACAAAACGCATTATTAATTTAAGTGAAATGTTAGAAACTATGATATTTGATAAAACTAGCAGAGATATTCATATGGAACTCAGATTTATCTTTGGTTTGCATAATGAGCATGTTTGAAGTAAATTGAGCACAAGAAAAGTATAACGGGCATGATAATAGATTAAATGGAAGTAATGAGTACAATAAAAGGGCAAAATAAACTTAAAGTGCAAGGCGACTGCATGTGTTATAGTAAAAGACCGTGTTTTGGGCATAAACTATTTTGCGTTGGCTGAAGCCATTCAAAGCATAACTAGAGATCTGAAGTTGTTGTCTTCATTTGATGTTCTTCGTGTTTCACTGTTGCTGTCATCACATTAGGGTTATCTGCCTGCAGGTAGCCCTCAGCCGGCCTGAATACCAGAGTCTTAGGATTTCTGCATCGGATGCTGTCGCTTCTTCCGTGACGTCAGGTCATCAGGGGTATAAACCATGCAGCCAATGCCATTACATCAGTCTTTCTTGCCATGCGGTGCCCTAAGCAGAAGCAGTTCACAAGTGTCGGTTGGCCGACTCCTGAAATTTTCATTTTTGAGTTTCAGACTTGAAGTCTTCAAAAAGATAAGTACCCTGCTGGGATCCTTGTTTCTTGCTTTAACTAATGTCAGAAAAAAATTAATAATTGTTTTGCCTGTGGAAAGCAAATACCTCATGGAGATTTTCATTCTTAATGAGTCACCTGTTTAGGCCCAGACCACGACGTCCCTCACTGTCGGTTTTGTGCCTTGTTCAATGCCCGAACTATTCGTCTTCGGGCTATTTTTGAAGCCAAATACTTTCGTTCTTGATCTCCGTACTCTGAAATGGCTTTGTTAAGCCATCCAACTACCGATCTTCCAAAAAAACTTAAGGATAAAGACAGACAGCATAGATCCAAAACTGCCGATGAAGCTTCCGTTAAGCTAGTCGCCAGTTGGCCGGCACTCAGTGAGGCACTTTCGCAGCCCCTGATACCCGCTTCTACAGATTTTCAGGCCTCTGCTTAGACCCATTCGGAGTCCGGTAAGCCACGAGATGCTTCAACTATGGAATCTGCGGATGTCTCTACCTTGGATTGGTCCGGAGCTGCTGTGCAGGCACGAGCTTCTGAGGGTGTATTCAGGCCTAGGGATTTTCATATCAAACCAACGACTTTGTTTCAGGCTAAAAATACCGAATTCCTCAGGCCTAAAGCTTGCACTCCGCCTAGAAAACCGATGACCAAAGCGCATTTTCAGGCTCACATGCCTCAAAAACAAATGATTAGAATGGCTGAAGGCCTTATTACCTTAATTAGGGGAAGCCAGCCTCCCCCCTCTAAGAGACCTATAACTGATTTTCCTTCTGATTCTTCTGATCAGGAATCTGATATCTCTATTCCTTCTGACTACCAGGATTTACCCTTATCTACTTATGAGGATTCTGATGCAAAGGATTCCATTCCCTCTGCTTTCCCTCCAGAAGATTTTTCTTTTGGTGAAACCTTGCATACCCCTAGAGAACATTTCCGCTGGGAAAGCCAGGACTATTCTCAGTCCAAAAAGAGACTTAGGAAATTCTTAAACCTGTCTCAGCACAGGCCTCTAGCTATCCCTCCTGTTCTGGAGATTGTAGATGATGTTTTCTTGGAATCCAGCCTTACCCCAGACACTTTGCCCCCAGCTCCCAGGAAACCTTACAGGTACTACAGAGTACCTGACTCTCACAAATTCCTCTTCAAGAATCCTACTGCGGATCCAGAGACCATTTCCCAAGGACCTAAACGCATTAAGGTTACTACTGCCAAAAGTCCTACCCCTTCTGACAGGGATTCTAGGACTTTAGACAGATGGGCTAAGAAGGTATTACACCTCTGCTACTCTGGCCATCAGGGCTTTAAATTGCCAGTTTCATATGTTCAACAACATGTTATGGGACTAATTAAACAGAAAATGATGTTGATTACTGACTGTGCTGAACACAAACATTTACAAGAATTAATGCATTCTGCTGACCAAGTTTGTAAACATACTTTGCAATGTGGTTTTGATGCTTTAGAAGCATCTTGCAGGGCTGCTGTCACCGGGTCTTTACTTAGAAGGCATGCTTGGCTTAAGGAACAAAACTTGCCAGGTCATGTTAAAGCCAAATTACTGGATGCACCCTTAAACCAAGAGTGCCTTTTTGGCAACGAAGCAGAAGTCATCCTTAAAAGAATGGAGGAAAAAGCTATATCTATGCAAACTGTTGAAGGAAGTGCAAGGCGACTGCATGTGTTTTAGTAAAAGACCGTGTTTTGGGCGTAAACTACTATTTTGCATTGGCCAAAGCCATTCAAAGCATAACTAGAGATCTGACGTTGTTGACTTCATTTGTTTTTCAACCTGTGGGAGCACAGATCTGGCATAGAGCCGACTTGGCAGCATATCTTCAGCATCTGATCCAAGCTCCTCCCCTACCCATAATGCCCCTGCCTCCTTCCTCCCTTCAAATTTCATTTGCCATGCTTGTGTAAGCATCGTGATTCCTTGCTCTTTGGGTAAGTGTCTATATATATTTTTTCGCTTTAGTCTAATTTCACTAACTAGGAAATCCTTTTTTTATCTTTCCTATTACCTTCCCTTTAGCATTTCACGTCTATAAAAAAAAAACCCTTTTCTGTTTTATCTAGGAGAGTGTGTGTGTGTGTGTGTGTGTGTGTGTGTGTGTGTGTGTGTGTGTGTGTGTGTGTGTGTGTGTGTGTGTGTGTGTGTGTGTGTGTGTGTGTGCGCGCGCTTCTACTGATGTCCTTCATGGATGCATCTGCAGTCATAACAAATGGGTTGTCCTGTCGTCAGGCAGCCCTTGGTCGGCCGGATTCCAAAGTCTGGGTCCGCTGATGTCGCACTTCACCCGACGTCATCTCTGCTGGTCTTGGGTATAAAGGCATCAGCCGGCCATTTTCCTCAGTCTTTCTTGGCGTGGCACCGAAGCAGAAGCTGTTCGCAAGTGCCGGTCGGTCAGATCCAGAGATTACTACTACCGAATACTACTTGAAGACTTCTAAAGCTAAGTACCCGTTGGGGACTCTTTCTTGCCTCAGCCGATGTCAGAAAAAGTCAATAACTGTTTAACTTGTGGGAAACAAATACCTCATAAAGATTTCCACTCTTACTGTCTGCCTTGCTTAGGCCCAGACCACGACGTAGCAGCCTGTTCGGCCTGTGCTTCCTTCAACCGGTCGGAGTTTGCTGAACAGTTTTTCGGCTCAGATTTTGCGTACATTATGCCGTCGGATCCTCCGACTACCCAAATTGTTAAACGCAAAGAAAAAGACCGACACAGAACCACGGTTAAGCAAAGCGAGAGTGTCTCGGTTTCGGCGAAACCGAGAAAACGTCAATCTTCAGCGAATCCATGACTACTACTGAGGCTCCTGCTACCTTAGTTGAATCGGCCTCAGAAATTTTGCCTACAACTGTGGTTCCTAGTGATTTATCAGACACCATCCCTTTGGATGTCTCTACCCCAGCACGTGGTGCTGCTAGGCCTCCTGCACCCATGTCTATTAAGGCCTTTGCCAGGGCTAAAGCAGCCAAATCTGCTAAATCAGTGCCTGTTAAGCCCCCTTCACACAGGCCCACTTCAAGTTCACAAATGCTTACTCTGGCAGAAGATTTAATATCCTTAATTAGGGATCCCAATCTCACCCAGACAGGGCCTCTCAGCCCCAGAAAAGAGACCTAGAGCAGAGCCCCACGAGCCAGTGTCCCCTGATGATTCTGCGGATGACTCAGACATTACAGACCAGCCAGAGGCTCCTTTTTCTACTTATGAAGATTCCGATGTTGAAGAATCCATTCCAGCTGCCTCTCCACCAGAGGAATTTTCCTTTGGGGAAACCTTACATGCCATGAGAGAACAATTCCAATGGCAGGGCAAGATTTCTCAGATTCAAGAAAAAGGCTTAGGACTTTTCTGCACTTACCACAACATAGGCCCTTAGCTATACCTCCTGTACTGCCTGTTGTGGATGATGCATTTAATGATGTTTGCACTGCTCCTGATTCTTTACCTCCAGCCCCTGCCAAACCAGATAGATTTTACAGGGTGCCAGACACTCATCACCACCTATACAAGGCCCCATTTGCAGATCCCGAAACTATATCCCAGGGGCCTAAGGCAGTAGCCTCGACCACAGCAAAAAACCCTATTCCTTCTGAAAGGGAATCCAGGTCCTTAGAGAGACGGGGAAAAAGTTTACACCTCTGCTACTCTCTGAGCTAGAGCTTTAAACTGTCAGTTTCATATGATCCAATACCAAGAGTTTATGCTTGATCAGTTAACTAAAAACTGTCTTCTGATGAATCCTTAGATAAGAAATATGTATTAGAAATGGTGAATAACATCCAACAGGTTAGTAACCATTCCTTAAAATGTGGCTATGATGCACTGGAGGCTTCATTTAGATCAGCCATGACTGGCACAGTGATAAGAAGGCATGCATGGTTGAAAGAACAGGTCTTACCGGATCATGTTAAAGCAAAGCTGTTAGATGCTCCTATGGATAAGGCCAGTCTATTTGGTACACCTGCCCAGCAAGTAATGAAGAAAATGGAAGAAAAGGCAAAATCTGTACAAACAGTTAAAGATTTCTTACAGGTTCAGCCCCAAGGTTTAGCAGGAACTGGCCTGCCAAAAATTGGTCCTTTCCAGACTCCACAAAATCCCAAAGGGGCAGGAATAGACGCTCTAGAGGCAGAAATCAATCCAGAGGAGGTGCCTACAGAGGACAACAGTGGCAAGGCAATAACCGAGGCACAGACACAACCACTGCCACTGCAACAGGACAATCACAGTGACTTGGCTCTGACACCGCCTACCAGGGAGCAAATAGCAGCACCTTTAGGCGGAAAGTTAGCCTTATTTGAAAAATTGGCACTATATCACAAAAGACAAGTGGATTTTGCAAACCATAGACCAAGGCTACGGTTCCACTTCCACACCTTACCAGTAAAAGAGGAATGCCAAACCTACCTCCAAATCAAAAATAGAAGCTCTACAGCAGATAGCGAAATTAACAAAGATGAGAGCTGTGGAAAGAGTACCAATAACAGAACAGGGCAAAGGATTCTACTCCAGACTCTTCCTAGTACCAAGAAAAGAAAAAGTTGGAGACCTATTCACCTGTCCGTCTTAAACACATACATCATTGTCCCAAAATTCAAAATGCTGACCCTACAGCAACTTCTTCCCATGCTGGGCAAGGAGTGTTGGCTGGTAACTCTAGATCTCAAGGAGGCATACCTGCACGTCCCCATTCGACCAAATTGCAGAAGATACCTCAGATTTCTTGCAGGATCAGAGCATTATCAATTCTCAGCATTGCCCTTTGGCTTATCTACTGCCCAGAGTATTCACAAAATGCCTGGCATCAGTAATCGCTCACTGCAGACTACAGGAATCCAAATTTATCCATACCTGGACGACTGCCTGTTACAAGCGGACAACAAAAGCAAGCTGACAACAGATTTACAAAGGGTCATTTACTTGCTACAAGCCCTGGGATACACAGTCAATTTACAAAAGTCAAGGCTGATACCATCCCAAACAAGAACATTCTTGGCGGAATTGGACACAGTAAAACAGATGGCATTCCTAACTGCAGAAAAACAAAAGAACTTCCTCTTTACTTCTTGGCATTAACAAAGCAGAACAAACTAACAGCAAGAAAAGTTCTGCAGGCCTTGGGCTTCATGGCATCATGCATAATCTTGGTCCCACATGCCAGACTGCATATGAGAAAGCTACAGTGGTACCTAAAGAATTTATGGTCTCAGCACAGGCACAGCTTAGAAACAGAAATCCCACTAATCCCATGCCTAAAACAGGAGTTCCTATGGTGGGCTCAAGCATGCCAGTCAAACCCAGGCTTACCCTTCCACAACTTTCGAGCAAGCCAAACCATCACAACGGACGCCTCAGACCTAGGATGGGGCACATGCTGGACAAATGCATACAAGGATTGTGGACTCAAGACCAGCTGCACCTGCACATAAACCAAAAGAAATGCTGGCAGTAAAACTGGCAATCCAAAAATTCAGACCATTCCTCAAAGAAGGCCATTTGATGATAAGGACAGACAACACCACAGTCATGTGGTACATCAACAAACAGGGAGGCACTCATTCATACCCCCTATGCAGAATGACTTTGGACCTTTGGAATCTGGCTCTCAGCTACAACATCCAGTTACAGGCAATATTTGTGCGGAAAAGAGAACACCCTAGCAGACATGTTAAGCAGAACCACCTTGGATGCTCACGAATGGATGCTACACCCAGACATCTTCAAGGCCATCACAAAGAAATGGGGAATGCCACAAATAGATCTATTCGAATCCCCACTCAATCACCAGCTCAAAAAATTCTGCACAAGGACATTCCACCCACTTGCATGGAAGGTGGACTCTCTATCCTTCAGCTGGAAAGGCCTGACAGCATATGCATTTCCACCTCTTCCCTTGATGCACAAGGTACTAATGAAAATCAAAGAGGAACGTCCAAGGATAATCCTGATAGCTCCGAATTGGCCAAGACAACACTGGTACCCATTGCTGAGGAGCATGTCTCGGGAGAGAATGTGGTCAATACCCCTGATGCCTTTGATGTTAACTCAGAACAACTACAACATCATGCATCCAAACCTAAAAACCTTGCAACTGACTGCCTGGAATATCACATAGCAGCAACTAACCCAGACCTTTCCCAAAGGGTTAAAGACATTATCCTTGAAGCCCGCAGACCTTCAACAAGAAGGAACTATGCAGGAAAATGGAAAAGGTTTGTCATTTGGAGTACTGAAAGAGGAAAAGATGTGTCGAACATAGATATTGCTAACATTCTGGAGTACTTGGCAGAGCTTCTACATACAGGCCTGTCCTATTCCTCCATCAAGATACATGCATCAGCTATTTCAGCAGAATACAGCTTGATCCACCTGTCTTTTGCATCCTCTACTCAGGCAGTTCCTCAGAGGGATCAAAATGTAAAACCTCCTAGGAAACCACCATTACCAGCATGGGACTTGAACTTTGTGCTAGAAAAGTTGACACTCCCTCCGTTTGAACCAGCAGCAACAGCAGATCTGCAACACCTGTCATGGAAAACTGCTTTCCTGCTGGCAATTACCTCAGCAAGAAGGGTTTGAACTACAGGCCTTAATGGCAGTGCAACCCTTCCTAATCTTCCATCAAGATAGGGTGTCCATGAGAACTAATTTTACATTTATGCCTAAGGTGGTATCCAGAGTGTCTTTAAACCAGGCAATCCACCTACCTACCTTCTTTCCCAATCCACAGAACAGGGGGGAAAGACTGCTGCATACCTTGGATGTACATAGGCAGTTACGCTACTACCTGGACAGAACCAAAAGTAACAGAAAAACTGACCAGCTTTTAGTAGCCTATGCAACAGGAAGGGAAGGAAAAGCAATTTCCAAACAGACAATCTCCAAATGGATAGGAAATTGCATAAGATTCTGTTACTCCTACCATGGAAAACCAATTCCACAGAACATAAGACCTCATTCTACAAGGGCTACAGCCACTACCACAGCTTTCTTACGAGGAGTGGCAACCAAGGACATTATTGAGGCAGCTACTTGGACCTCCGTGCATACATTTGCCAAGCATTATAATTTACCTCTATACTCTAGATCCCGAGCAGGGTTTGCCACTGCTGTACTGCAAGGGATCCTAACTACACCATAATTTTACTTCCTCCACCCCTAGTTTGGCTATGGTATTCTACCCATTTGTTATGACTGCAGATGCATCCATGAAGGACATAGTACAGTTTTGTACCTACTATAAATGTAGATGTCCGAACTGGATAGCATCTGCAGTCAGGATTACCCACCCTCCTTCCCCTCTGTGGTACTCCTAGGGTATTTACCCTCCTAATAGCTAGCTGGGGGGAGTCTCTTATGGTGTATTTGTTTGTATATATGTACATACATGCTTATTTTTGTGTTTGCCTTCTACCTTTTTGGAAACATTGGCATTTATCCAAAATTTAACCTTCCAAGAGGGCAACTGGCATCTGGGGCAAGAAACACTGAGGAAAATGGCGTCGGCTGATGCCTTTATACCCGAAGACCAGCAGAGATGACGTCGGGTGAGGTGCGACATCAGCGAAGCGGACCCAGACTTTGGAATCAAGGGCTGCCTGACGACAGGACAACCCATTTGTTATGACTGCAGATGCTATCCAGTTCGGACATCTACATTTATGGTAGGTACAAAACTGTACTTTTGGGCCTCTCTCTTTTGACTGTCAGAGGATTCCAAACTGGGTTTTTGCAGATGCACGGAGTGTGGCCATAAGCTTTCCCCAGCTGATGGGCACACTCTGTGCATTGAGTGTTTAGGGGTTGCCGAATCTTGATTTCCTCTTGCTCGATCTGTGCAGGGTTCAATTCCCACACATTGATGGACAGGAAGAATAAAACTTATTCTGAAATGCCTTCTCCCCTTCCCTCCATGAGGGCCCATGCCACTGCCTCTACTGCTACCCCAACTACTACTTCCATCTCCGCCCCAGCCTCTGGGACTCAACCTCTGCTAAGAGGACCGAGAACGGGGACAAACATAAGAATAGGGACAAGCCTAGGAAGTGGTCCCTCGACTGCTCTTCCTTAGTAGGCCCTCCAGGCAAGCTCTGCTTGCCTCCGAGGGTGGAGTCTCCCTGACTCCATTCCCCTCATTTCTCCCCAGAGCTTGAGATGATTCATAGACATTCCCTGGCCTTGGCATCACCTCACTGCCTCTCTAGGCCAATGTCGGTGGCCACTTCTTACAGATCCACCTGCAGCATTTCTGAAGCCGAGGTGGACGGGATGATGCAGAGATTCATCCCCACCCAGATACAGATGAGAGTCTTGCCTGCTCCCTCTCCCTCCAGAGTGGGGGACATGTAGTCTGCTTTCATCCTGATTACTCCTTCACCGATCTGACCCCTGGTTTCGGAGTCCTGTGATCTGAGGACTTTTGGCATCAAGTGATCTGCGCTGATGGTACCTTGACGCCGGTCATTACCTTGAGCAGGTCAGATCCGACGAGCTTGGGATCCATCTGGCTGTTGGAGCTGTAGCCTCAGCGCTGGATCTGAGGGGATGGTTTCGGCTCTGTGTTTTTCGGAGCAGAGCCTTCCAATTGGAGTCTTGGTGCCTGAAGGTTCAGCTCCGGCTCCCTTGTTAATCCAGAAAGTTGCGGACCTATCGGTAGCCCTTACTCAGGTGGTTTGTTCTCCTTCTGCCTTTGACATGATGGAGAAGGTTCTTTCAATCCCTTCAAGACTTTTGACAATCTTGTCTTCGGAATCTTTCCTGGCTCCCTCTGTTTCTGGTATGGATCCTGCCATCCTGCTACCTCAGGGACAGCCTGCTGCTTCCACGCCCCAGAGAGCTCCCGCATGGGAGCAGCTAGATGTTTTCGAGTCCTCCTCAGAGGCCCTTCCTGAGGAGGGTCCTCGAAAACGTACCTGCAAAAGGAGGCACATAAACTCCTCACTGGAGTCTCTCTCAAAAGTCACCGACTTGGAGGAAGGAGAGGGTTCCCCTCATCACCCCTAGAGGATGTCTCATTTTGAGGCATCATGAAAATCCTGAGACAGCGCAGGGGGTGGTCTGTCCAAAAACTCAATCCTGATGAGTCAGTGTTCCTGCAGGTGTTTGGCGCAGGACCATCTACCTCCTGGGTGTCCCCTCCTGCAGACCCTGTGGTGGATCTTATAACATCTTGGGAGTGGAAGGAGCCCAACACAGTGGAGCCGATTCTCAAGCACCCCAATAAGATCCTCAACGCCCCCACAGACAAGGCGCATTGGTCAAAGGGAACCCCTGTCAATGCCATGGTCGTGGCGCTGGCTACCAGGAAGGAGCTCCCACAGCAGAGCTCCTTGGTCCAGCTGCCAGACAGAATGTCTAGGATGTTGGATCATTTTGGGAAGCAGGCCTATGCTACAACCATTTTCACTGTGCGTGCTCTGAACTATGTGGCACATGGTTGACTTCAGCGAGACCTGGTGAAGGAGGTCACCGAATCTACCCCAAGGACCATGTTGGTGGAGGATAAGAAGGTTTTCTCCTCTCAAATGGCCACCCTCACCTCAATTGCCAATACCTCTGTGCGACTTCTCCCTCATGCTACAGGGGGGCGCAACTAGAACTGCCGGGACAGGCGTTGCCATCAGGCGTCATGCCTGGCTCTGGCTGTGTACCTTCTTGGAGCCCTTCAAGGCATCTTTTTGCAAATGCTTTTTACGATAGTTCCACACTCTTTGGAAAGACAGTACGTGACACACTGGTCCAGAGCAAGAAGGACGGGAAGACTCTGTCTGCTGTCAGGATCCACTTCTCAACCCCTCAACGATCCTTCTCCAGGAATTGGCAGGGGGCGAAGAAGATGTGCTTCTGGAAGTCTTTGGGTTATCCCCAGGATGCTCAGGACTCACCTTCCTCCAGAGGCAGAAGGGGATTCGACAGACGCTGCCCTCATGGCAGAGGAAGCTTGAGGAATCAAGGGACTTGGGATTTGTTCTCAGACAGGCCCATGCAGCAACCCTGAAGGGTTGCCCAGCTGCTAGTCTCTGGAGGCAGTCAGGGGTCGACTCTCACTACACCCATCAGCCTGGGAGTCAATCACAGACAATCAGTAGATGTTGTGAGTCATATCCAGAAGATATTCCATCCCCTTCTTTCAAAGGCCAAGTCCGGCCAGGACCCTCCCAGATGTTCCACCCACTCAAAGGGAGGCAGCAGCACAGGAAATTTCCAAGCTGCTAGAAAAACTAGTCATCCAGCACATCCCCCAAACCAGTCCGGCTTAGGCATCTATTCCAGGCTCTTTTTGGTGCCAAAGAAAACAAGGGACTTGAAGCCAATTCTGGAACTCTCTACCCTGAATGCGTCAGTTGCCAAGACGAAATTCCAGATGGTCACACTCAAGTCTGTCCTGCCTTTTTTGTAGGATAATGACTGGATGTGTTTGGTAGACCTCCATGATGTGTAGTATCACATCAAAATGGACAGATGCTCTCAGAGGTTTCTCTGCTTCGGGCTGGGGACCAATCAGAGTGCTACCCTTTGGTCTCAACACAGCCCCCAGAGTGTTCACCAAAGTAATGGTGGTAGCAGCTCACCTGCATCTTCAAGGTTTCCAGGTCTTCCCTTACCTGGACGATTGGTTCCTCTCCGTCCCCTCCAGGCATCGACTCTGCCAAGCTCGGGACTTTCTCATCTAAACTGCCCACCAGCTAGGCATCACTATCAGTCTCAACAAATCTCTCTTACAATCAGTTCAGGATCTGGATTTCATTGGAACCCAGTTTGACACCATTCAGACAAAGGCCTTTCTGACACCCGACATATCTCACTCCCTCAAACCTTATGTCTTACACATTCTTCAAGTTCCGTCTCCTTCTGTAGAGTTGGTTTTAAGGGTGTTTGGGTCTATGGTGGCCACTATCACCTTCTTCCCCACAGCTCTGTTGCACATGAGGGTGCTCCACTGGACTCTGGCGGTCCAGTGGGCCTTTCTAGATCTTACACTGTCGCATCCTATTCGTGTGTTCTGGGCATGCAAAGATTCTCTTCTTTGGTGGATTCAGTCCCCAGATCACCTTCACGGTCGCCCCTTTGTCCTCCCCATTCTTTTGACCATGGTGAGTGACCATGGGACCCTCCCTCCTCAGGTGAGGGGGGGGCATTGCTTGGGGTGGACAGTTCCAGGCATGTGGTCTTTCCTGGAGACACAGTTGCATATCAGCATCCTGGAGATAAGTGCAGTGCTATTGAAGTTGCAAGCCCTTCATGCCCATCTTCCCGTAGGGACAATTGCCATCCAGACAGACAATATGTTGGTAACACACTCTGAGTACATATACAAAATAGAAAACCACAGAGCCAGTGACCAAGAAAAAGTTTAATAACTCTGATGTCTCGGCACAAATGCCTTCAAGGTGTATGATGCATCTAAAAACATCTGCCTAATATACACTAAGTACAATTAGCACATAATTAATAATGATTAACACAACACAATCAAATAAAAACACACCAATTACACTCCATATTCATTCCTTTAGGAGCCAAAGTATGACATTTTAAAATATATACAGACTCTTTATATAAAAGCTTATCCTTTAAATTTTCCCCATAACCACTGTCTATTTTTCCTAAAATAGTTCCCCTTAAACCCACAGACTTGCTGTTGATATGGCAGAGGCATTTTGCAGACCCAGTCCACTTGTGCTTGATCATAATTTTGCAGGAATTGGACAGTATTTGATCAGGAATATAATAATGTTAAGTTGTCAATCTCGCCTTCATTCTTGCTTGATGGGTTCGGAGCCGATCCTCGGCTCGGCACTTGCTAAGCTTGAGAGTCACTTTTACCAGCTCGAGGCAGCCCCATATCCCATGATGCAAGGCGGTAAGTACCCAGATCTCGTTTGCCGCTTCGCTGATGAGGTCCTCCTTTTACCAGCTCCTGGTAAGTGAATATTTACATTACTATTTTAGCCCCTTTCTTCAAAAATCTTTAAAATTATTAGTTTTAACATAGTTTTAGTCCCTTTCTGACAGAAATTTTCCCTGTCTCCTTTTAACTTTCAGTCAGACTTTCTCCCATCCCATCCCCCCCCTTGTTAGGGTGTGTGTGTGTGTCTATTATAGATACCTTGGATATATTTAATTTAATTTCTTGGACTGGTGTTGTGTGTGTGTTTTATTCACCATGTCTAAGGAAAGGGTCTCAGGCTTTAAGAAGTGTGACTCGTGCTGTCAGAAGATGTCTCTGACAGACGGTCACACTTCTTGCCTTTATTGCCTGTGCTATATGTCATTCTTTCAGCCAGAGAGTCCTGCAGGAAAGAAGAAATAAATTGATTTTGAGGGGCCTTCTTAAGCCGGAGGGCTCTCCGGCTAAGTAGGCCCCATCTAAGACTTCTAAGTCTTCCAAGGCCCAGGCTTCTGTACCCAAGCCTGTGGCCTCGGCTCCGACTCATTCTGAGTCAAGATCGGCTCCGGCTGGAGCCGATTCTGTGTTACCTAAACCTTCGGCACCGATGGCTATCGGTGCCGATTCTGGTTCGACCACTTCGGTGTCGGCTCTGATCGGTTCCGACCACCATGTGGCCCAGGCATCGGTGTCGGCTCCGACACCCTTACTTTTATGGCTGTATCGGCTCCGGCTGGAGCCGATGCATCGAAGCTACCTGTCGGTGCCGATAAGTTGTCGGCTCCGACAGTTTCTGTGGTTTCATCGGCTCCGATGGTTCCTTGAGGAAGAGGTCTAGGTCCCTTCCTTGGAGCCGATACTTTCGGCTCGGCCGCCTCCTCTCGGAACGGAGCCATCGGAGCCGATCTTCTAGGTCATCCAGGCTTTCTGACCATGATTTGGAGAGAGTGGTCAGTAGATTACTAAAGTCACAGGCACTGGCCCAAATGCTACATAGTCTGTCTCAGCAGACGACTATGAGTCCACACCCCATTGTAGTTCCTCCTTCGACTCTACCCCAGAGTTTGGAGTTGGAGTCTTCGGGAATGGTTTCTGCTACGGCTGTGGGACAGATACCCCCTTCTGCTCCTTCAGCCTCTACTCTTATCTCCTCTTCGAGACCTTCCTTAGAGGGATTCGGTGGCCGGGCTTCCCTGGTCTCCTCCGAGGGGGTGAGTGGCATCGGACCCTTGTCCGACCCTGCTCTTCCCCTTGGAGCCTCGGCCTTGGTGAGCTCGGCTCCGACATCTGCCTCGGAGCCTTCCTTTTTGGTGGGTCCTGGAGTTCCTAGTTCTTCGGAGCGGGTTCTCTCGGACCTCCCTGGGAGGGGAGCCTTCGAGGTGATGAAGAGTGTGCTGGCCACTGGTCTCAGTCAGCAGTCTGTTCCCTTAGCTCCTCCCTCTATAGTGCCTGTTGACATCTCTGCCACTTCTCTTGCTCCAGGACCCAGAGATCCTCCGCCTCAGGTTTCCCCACTGGGAATTTCCCCCTCTTCCGAGGATTCTCCTGATTTGTCGGGAGATCCTCCGCGGAAGAGGACCTGTAAGAGGAAACACGTAGACTCCCCCGAGTCTATCACTTCAGATACTGACTTAGATGAGTCAGAGGGATCCCCAAGATCCCCCTCTGAGGATGTCTCCTTCTCAGACATCCTAGAACTCCTTAGACAGAGGGGAAACAGGCCCACCAATAATCCCTCTGAGGATGAGTCAGTATACCTGGAGGCGTTTGGATCTCGGCCCTCCACCTCCTGGGTGTCTCCGCCTTCGACCCCTTATGCAGGTTATTGCTCGAAGGCGTGGGCTGCTCCTGATTCTGTAGAGCCAGTCCCTAGGAGGCCTTCTAAATTTATTACTGCCCGTCGGACAAGCTATTCCTCACAAAAGGTGTCCCGCTGATGCCATGGTGGTGGCGGCCACCAAGAAGGAACTTGCAGATCCTTCCGTACCTGTCCATCCTCCTAATAAGGACTCTAGGACCATGGATAGGTATGGTAAGCGGATGTTTTCTTCAGCGACCTTTGCTATGCGTTCGCTGAACTACCTATGTCACTTCACCAGACTCCAAAAGGATATCCTTAAGGAGCTAGGTGAAGTTGTGCAGGATCCTACAGCTGCAGGGGCTCAGGAAAAAATCGCTTCGCAGCTAGGAACCCTTAACTCCATTGCAAACTCCTCCATGCGGCTGATATCATATGTTGCTGATGGAGTGAGTAGGGCCGCAGGTACAGGTGTGGCTCTTAGACGCCAAGCCTGGATGCGGCTATGTAATTTTGCAGATCCCTTTAAGGCGTCCTTCACGAACTCTCCCTTTGTTGGGTCAGCTTTGTTTGGCCCTCAAGTGAAGGAAACGTTGACCAGGTGTGAGCAGGACGGCAAAACTCTTTCTGCCGTAGGAGTCCGTTTTTCCACCCCTTCTAGACCTTACCCCAAAGGACAGAAGGGTGGTAAAATGTGGTTCATAAATCCCAAGGAGTCACGCCCGGATTCACGTGGTCAGTTTACCCCTAGAGGCAGAGGGGTAACAACAACAGGCGCCGCTCTAGAGGCAGAGGGGTCCACAAAACCAGGGAAACAGAGAGTCTCTCTCTGACAAGCCCTTTCAGCATCCCTGAGATGTTGCCCGGCTGTCCCTCCTTGGTGGCAGTCGGGGGAAGACTATCGCTGTACCCAGAAGCCTGGCGTTCCCTCACTCAAGACAGATGGGTACAGTCGATCATATCCGAGGGTTACAAAATTCCTTTCGAGGAAAGTCCTTTCTATCCCTCAAATTCCCTTCCAGATGTACCACCCGGTCTAAGGGGAATTGGAGAGTTAGAAGTCATAAAACTTCTGCAAAAGAGCCATTCAGCCAGTTACAACAGACCATTCAGAGCCGGAATCTACTCAAGGTTCTTTTGGTCCCCAAAATACGGGAGACTGGAGACCAATATTGGATCTCAGCAGACTCAACAAGTCTGTGAGGAAGACAAGATTCGAATGGTCACTCTTCAGTCAATTCTGCCCTTCTTACAGAAGGACAACTGGATGTGCTCAATAGATCTTCAGGATGCGTGCTATCACATAAAAATTCACAGGCGCTCCAGGAGATTTCTCCGCTTCGGCTGGGGTCCAGTCATTTCCAGTTCAGAGCCCTGCCCTTTGGTCTCACTACAGCCCCAGAGTGTTCACCAAATGCATGGCAGTGGTCACGGCTCACCTGAGGCGTCAAGGATTCCAGGTGTTTCCGTATCTCGACGACTGGCTCCTTTCAGCCACCACCAGGCATCAGCTTGTTCAAGCCAGGGATTACACAATAAATCTTTGTTCTCATTTGGGCATCTCGATCAACTTGAAAAGTCATCCTTATCGCCCTGCCAGTCTATTACTTTCATAGGCAAACTTAAACACTGTTCGGATGTCAGCTACCCTTACAGATCAAAGAGTTTCAGACATTCAAAGTCACGTCAGGATCATTCTAGCCAACAAGAAAGTACAGGCCAGAATGGTTCTAAAGGTATTAGGCCTCATGGCTGCGGCCATTACTCTTCTTCCCTGGCTCGCTTCTACATGCGCCTTCTTCAGTGGATGTTGTTCACTCAGTGGTCTTACCAACAACTTCCAATGCGTCACCAAATTCTGGTGACACAGATTTGCAAAAATCATCTTGCTTGGTGGATCACTTCTCCCCAGATTCACCAGGGCAGACACTTTGTACCCCCATCCCCGGTAGCCACTGTCACCACGGATGCCTCCCTGATCGGGTGGGGGGGTCATTATCAGGGCAGGATGGTTCATGGGACGTGGCAACCGTTCGAGTACCACCTGCACATCAATGTCCTAGAGATGAGAGCAGTGCTTTTAACGTTGCAAGCCCTCAACGACTTTCTTCCCGCAGGGACAATTGCAGTCCATACAGACAACATGTCTGTAGTTTGGTATATCAACAAACAGGGCGGAACCAAGTCCTACCCCTTGTGTCGAGAAGCACTCAGACTTTGGCAATGGGCGATCTCCTCTCATCGGTTTCTGGTAGCAACGCACATCCCTGGGAAAACCAACATTTTAGCGGACAGATTGAGCAGAGCTATTCTCATGCCTCACGAGTGGTCTCTCAAGCAATCTATAGTGGAAGAGATTTTTCTGGAATGGGGTCGCCCATGGTTCGATCTTTTTGCTACTCCCCAAAACAGCAAATGCCTAGACTTCTTCTCTCTCTTCCCTCTGCCATGCCATTCCCCCAGAGACGCTCTGACCCAGGATTGGCCCCAGGGACTTCTTTTTGCCTTTCCTCCTTTTCCCCTGATCCCTCAAGTTATCCAGAAAGCAACCATTTTGAGAGCCAAAATGATTCTCATTGCTCCTTATTGGCCTCGACAAATTTGGTTTCCGTTCCTCCATCGTCACCTTTTGGTGCAGCCGTGGCATCTGGACCCAGTGCCAGATCTTCTGATTCACCAATCCGGTCAGCTGCACCGGTCTATCCCTTCTCTCAACCTCACAGCATGGTTGCTCCACTTCCTTCCTTAGCCAGGCTTCCTTTGATCTCTAACCCCGTTAGAGACATTCTAGTAGCTTCTTTAAAATCCTCTACCAGGAGGATTTATACAAGCAAATGGAAACGTTTCTCTTATTGGGCTAATGCCAAGAATATTGATCCCTTCACTGCCCCAGTTCAGGCAGTTTTGGATTTCTTAGCGGAGATTTTTCATGCAGGCTCCTCTTATTCCACAGTTAGAGTTCAATTGGCTGCTATCTCGAACTTTCATGTCGGGTTCGCAGATCACAATATTATGTCCCACAGGCTTTGTAGAGCCTTCTTGAAAGGAATTTTCCTACTGAAGCCTCCAGTCAGGAATCCTCCTCCTCAATGGGATCTAAATTTAGTGCTGACATCCTTGATTCTTCCCCCCTTCGAGCCAGCTGTTTCTTGCTCCCTGAAATTTCTTTCATGGAAAACCTTATTCCTAGTAGCGATTACATCTGCCAGGAGGGTGTCTGAACTTCATGCTCTATCGGTTCGACCCCCCTATTTGGTCTTTCACAAAGACAGAGTTTCATTGAGAACTAATCCGACCTTTTTGCCTAAGGTCGCCTCAAAGACTAATTTGTATCAATCCATTGATCTCTCTGTATTTTTTCCAAACTATTCAAACAGATCGGAACAAAAACTACATTATCTTGATGTCCACCGCCAACTCAGATATTATTTGGACAGAACTTAACAATTTAGGAAATCCGATCAACTCTTTGTTTCCTATGCTGATAACAAGAAAGGCCTTCCTGTCTCAAAAGTGACCTTATCTAGATGGCTTTCTTCTGTCATCTCTGAAATTTATCGGCTCAGGGGAAAACAGCTGTGCTCAAAACCTAAAGCACATTCAACTAGAAGCTTAGCTACTTCTTCAGCTTTTCAAGCTAGACTTCCTTTAGATACTATTTGTGCAGCGGCCACTTGGGCCACTCCTCATACTTTTGTTTCCCATTACAAATTGGACTTGGCCTCCAGGGACAGAGCCAGTTTTGGCTCTACAGTCCTCAAGAGTCTGTTCCATTGAGCCACCCAGGATAGAGGTGCTAGGGACGCGGTCCCATCAAGCAAGAATGAAGGCGAGATTGACAACTTAACATTAAGAAGTTATGTACCTACCATAAAGTTCCATGTTAGTTGTCTTCTCTCGCCTTCTTTCTTGCGACCCTCCCTCCTTCCCCCAGGCCTGGACAGACCTTTTTCTACAAAGAATTTTTATGCTGAAGACCATTCAGAGCTGGTCCTTCTTCCATCCTGCAGGTTTTTCTTCTTCCTTTGGGAAGTGTTCATGCTTGGTGCTATTGCCCTTTTGTCATCAAATGAGATCTGGATACTTACCGCCTTGCATCATGGGATATGGGGCTGCCTCGAGCTGGTAAAAGTGACTCTCGAGCTTAGCAAGTGCCGAGTCGGAGCCGAGGATCGGCTCCGAACCCATCAAGCAAGAAAGAAGGCGAGAGAAGACAACTAACATGGAACGTTATGGTAGGTACATAACTTCTTATTTTCATACAGACAGCTTTTTCTTACAAAGATTCACATACAAGAGCATTCATTTTGCTTAACTTGGCTGGATCAGAGGCCATTGAGAGAAATAGTTCATTTGTGTATGCTCCAGCAGTATATGCAGGATAAGGAGAAAACTGCCATATTGTTGTACCGGCTGAATCAAAGGAAGACCCTGAGTGCTTGAAATGTAAATTTAGAGAAGTGTGTAGCACTCAGACAAATGTTACGCTAGAGAGGCACCTATTCTATACAAGAGACCAAAGGCCAGGTGAAACTTTTGCAGCTTATATCACTGACTTGAGAAATAAGGCTGCAACTTGCAGATTTGGTGACTTGAAAGATGAGTTAATAAAGGGCAGGCTTGTGTGTGGTGCTAATAGTGCTGCAGTGAGAAAGATTTTGCTTCATGACAATGATTTAACGTTGAGCAAAGCCATAGAGATTTGTCAAACCCATGAGCTCACAGAAAGACACACAAGTATGCTTACAAGTGATGAGCTTAGTTCAGCAGCCTCTAGAGCAAACGTAGACATGCAGTACGTGGCAGTCAGAAGCAAGCCTAAGCACATGGCAGCTGCAACCCCTGCGGGATTCTCAGGGAGGACCCATAACTTTCTAGCCATTTCCAAGACTAGCTCGGCCAAAAGGACATGCTCAGTGCAGTATAAGAGTGAGTCAGCAAAACCCAAATCAAGTTTTATTGTTAGCTATCGTAATTGTGGTGCTAGTCATAATGAGTCTAAAAGAGGAAAGTGCATAGCATTTGGTCAGCAATGCCACAAGTGCAAAAAATGAAACCACTTTCAAACGTTTTGTAAATCAAGCAAGCCTCATTCAGTTATTAAGAAAGGTCACTCAAAAAAAGCAAGCTGATCATGTAGAAAGCTGCATCCCTACTTTCTATGTAGACAGTGTATCAGTGATTAGTGAAAAGGTTAATGCAGTAGATTTATTGGCAAAGAATGAAGTATTTTGTATGTCCTGATCAATGGTAAGCCCACGGAGCTCAAAGTAGACATTGGTTCAAAGTGCAATGTGATGTCAACAGAAACATTTGCTAGAGTGAGAGCTGGTGAGCAACTTAATTTGGCCAATTGTGCAAAGCTTGTTGCTTATGGAGGTGAAGAGATTCAAACTGAAGGATCAGTAGTGCTTTCAAGCTATTAGGCTGGGAACAGTTGCAGCTTGCTCGCAATTTTATGTAGTCCAAAGACCTGTGCAATCATTATTAGGTCTAAGAGATGGTGTGAGAATGAAACTGCTTTCTTTTACCAAAGAAATACATCATGTAAGCAAGTGTCCCAGTTCCAGCTTTACTGATGCTATTTTCTCAGAGGATGCTAACGTGTTCAGTGACACGTTAGGCAAAGTTCCAGTTGTGTACTCCATGAAAGTAGACCCAGAGGTCAGTCCAGTGGTCAAACCAGCAAGGAGAGTTCCAGTAGCTGTGCTGGACAAAGTCAAAGTCCAGTTAGACAAAATGGTGCAGTAAGGTGTGATTTGTCCAGTCACAGAAACAACTGAGTAGGTATCTTCCATGGTAGCTGCTCACAAAAAAAGTTCAGATGAAAACAGAATATGCATAGACCCAAGAGATTGACCAAGGCATTAAAGAAACCTTTTTCATCCTATGCTTACAGTCGAGGAGGTTGCTGCCCTCATGCCAAATGCCACTGTTTTTTCTGCCATAGATGCAAAGAGTTAATTTTTGCAAGTGATGCTTGATCGCAAATATTCTCTATTGAGTACATTCAGTACCCCATTTAGTACATACAGATTCCTCAGGACGTCTTTTGGAATAAATTCTGCCAGTGAAGTCTTTCAGTGTACAATGGAGCAAATTTTGTTGGGCTGTCTGTGTGCTGTAATAGTTGATGATTTACTGGTTGGAGACCGTGGTGAAGCAGAGCATGGCAGAAACCTCAGGAAAGTTTTGGACAAAGCACGTGAAGTGAACTTAAAGTCCAATCCTTTGAAATGTAAATTCAGACTACCAGAAGTTATTCTCGAGATGCCAGCCCCAGACATTGTCCAAGTCTTACATCATTTTCTTGGTTTGGTTAACTGTTTGGGAAAATTTATCCTTGACTTTAGTGAGTTGTCAGCACCTTTAAGAGAGCCGAGACACAAAAATGCTGCCTGGTCATGGTTAGAACACCACCAGAGAGCATTTGATAACCTCAAACAGCAAATTGCCAACCCACCTACATTGAGATACTATGATGTCCACAAACCTGTAGTTCTTTTCTGTGGTACTTCAAAGTTCGATCTTGGTGCAGTTATTCTTCAAGAGGGCAGACCTGTTGCCTATGCATCTAGAAGTCTTACTCAAATTGAGATGCAGTATGTGCAAATTGAGGAGGAACGTTTGGCAATTGTGTTCACATGTTTGAAGTTCGATGATTATATCTTTGGCCGAGCTACCAAATAGAAACTGATCATCTACCTCTAGTCAGTATTTTAAAGAGGCCTATGCATACCACACCAGCAAGACTACAAGGATTGATGCTTAGATTACCAAAGTACAGTTTCAAAATAGTCTATACAAAAGGCAAACTTCTTTATCTGGTTGATACCCTATCCAGATCGCCCACAAATACCACAGAACAGCTTGATGCAGAGAATTTTATTTATTTATTTTGATTTATTTATTTATTTATTTACATTTGATAACTAGGCAGTGTCCGACTGGGCCAGAAGCCGAGTTTCAGCGGAGACGTGGGGAGAAAAGCTCCAAGGAAGATTACATAGTTATACATTTGTGTGTGTAGAGGCATAAAATAAACGGAAGTTCAAACATAAGTTCCTTGACATTGTATCTAGAGCATATAACAATAATAGTACAATAAGCTTATACTATTCATACAGGCAAAACAATTTTTTTTTTTTTTTTTGGATAAACATATAACAACCTGAGGGTAAGAAGGCTCAATTGCTAATAAAAAGTGACAATGTGGTGGAGAGAGAATGTAGACAGTAAGGGGGTTAGATTAGTTAGGTTGGGAGAGAACAGGAGCAAAGCCTATGTTTGGCGAAATATTCCTTTAGGGACTGTTTGAATGAGTGTATCATGGATAGACAGAATGCGCTCGGGTAGAGAATTCCAGTGTTTGGCAATGATATGGGAATATAAGAAGACACCGTCAAAATTTTGAGTTTTTTTAACTTTCAGCAACACTTTATCAGCAGACCTAAGAGACTTTAGGCTAGTGTAGGGTTGGTCATTTGTCAGGTTTATATAAGAGTGTATGGGCAGTTAATAGATGATTTAGAGTAACCAGGTGAGGGAGCTCTAACCAGTTCAGCTGGAGAAGGACAGTGCAATGGTGTGATCTTTCAGACTGATTATTGTCAAATTTGGCTATTTTGTTGTAATAAGATTCAAGGCTATTGAGTTCAGATTTGCAAAGATTGGTAAATATTTGTGAACAGTAAAGCAGGGAAAAGATGAGAGATTGCGAGTCTGGTATGATCAGTAAGAAACAATTTAGTCCTGTTGACCGAACCCAGTTTGACACAAACCTTTTTAATTGTTAGTGCAATGTGTTTGTCAAACTTAAGTCCACTGTTAATTGTGAACCAAGAAGTTTTGTATGTTCAACGAGTTCTATTTTTCTGCCATTGGAGGAGGAAATAGAGGTAGGTGGTTGGCTGTTTATTGTTGAGGTATTATAGAAGACCATAAGCTTGGTTTTATTGGGGTTAAGTATGAGTTGATATTCTGTTAAGTAGTTTTCAATATTGTGGAGGGCTGCGTGAGTTTTTTCTTGGAGTTCTTTGATAGAGGGAGCAGAGCAGATTAGGGAAGCATCATCGGTATATTGTATGATTGAGGCTGGATTTGCTGAGGATTTTAGGTCATTGGTAAAAATTGTGAATAGAAGTGGGCCAAGGATAGATCCTTGTGGGACTCCTACACATATAGGGAGCTGAGGGGAGAGTTTATTATCCCATAAAGTGGCTTGTTTCTGATCTGGCAGGTAGCTATGAAACCAGCTTAGGGCTTAAGGGCTGAAGTTGGAGAAAGCCAGTTTATTGAGAAGTATTTATTGAGATATAGTGTCAAATGCTTTTGACATATCTAGGAAGGTAGCAGAGACTAGTTGTTTTTTTGTTTTTGAGTTCTTTTATGGTATTAGTAAAGCTAAATACAGCTGTACTGGTGCTATGCCTAGGTCGAAAGCCATGTTGTGTATTAGATAAAAGGTTATTTGACAGGAAATTATCTAAGATCTTTGTGTATACATTTTTCTAAGATTTTGGCTAGTGGTGACAGAATGGCTTTGATGTCATGGTAGTGCCTATTTTTTCTACCACAAGACTTGAGCTAAGAGATCATACAAAGACTGATCCAGTTTGGCAAAATCTCGACCACTTCATCAATGTTGGATGGCCGTCAAAGCAATCTTGTGTACCACCAGAAGTACACCCTTATTTCTCATACAGAGATGAGATGCTGATGGAAGATGGTATCATTTTCAAAGGTCACAAAGTTATTGTTCCTACTTCCTTACAATGTGAACACACCTAGATTTTGCATCGTGGCCTCCCAGGTTCCGATTTTACCAAAAGAAAGACAGGAGGACTGATACTTTGGCCTTCTCTATAAAAGGACATTAATAAAGTGCTTTCTTCTTCTTCAGTATGCAACAGTATTAAACCGCATTTGCAAAAAGAGCCAGTTCAGCTAAACCAGATTCCCAAACTACCTTGGTCAACAGCAGCCACTGACATATTTGAGTGGAACCATCAGCATTACTTAGTGTTGGTAGACTCTTATTTGAACTGGTTTGAGATCGATTTGCTACCTAACATCCAGTGCTGCTATTACTAAGATGAAACGTCATTTCTCACTCCGTGGTAGTCCCCACACAGTTATTTCTGACAATGGTACCCAGTATATACCAGTCAGTTATTTCAGGGATTTGCAAAGGAGTGGGACTTTATCCATGTTACTAGTAGTCCGGAATACCCACAATCAAATGGCCTTGCTGAATGTGCAGTACAGAGTGCAAAGCAATTACTAGAGAGGTCAAAGCTTGACAATACTGACATCTTCTTGAATTTGCCTAATCTCAGAAACATACCCAGTGGCAGCCTGCTTGGCTCGCCTGCTCAGAGACTTCTGTCTAGGCAAACCATAACAACCTTGCCTATCAGATGTCCTTCATGGATGCATCTGCAGTCATAACAAATGGGTTGTCCTGTCGTCAGGCAGCCCTTCGGTCGGCCGGATTCCAAAGTCTGGGTCCGCTCGCTGATGTCGCACTCCACCCGGCGTCATCTCTGCTGGTCTTGGGTATAAAGGCATCAGCCGACGCCATTTTCCTCAGTCTTTCTTGCGCGTGGCGAAGCAGAAGCTGTTCGCAAGTGCCGGTCGGTCAGATCCAGAGATTACTACTACCGAATACTACTTGAAGACTTCTAAAGCTAAGTACCCGTTGGGGACCCTTTCTTGCCTCAGCCGATGTCAGAAAAAGTCAACAACTGTTTAACTTGTGGGAAAGAAATACCTCATAAAGATTTCCACTCTTACTGTCTGCCTTGCTTAGGCCCAGACCACGACGTAGCAGCCTGTTCGGCCTGTGCTTCCTTCAACCGACGAACGCTTAGGCGTCGGTCGGAGTTTGCTGAACAGTTTTTCGGCTCAGATTTTGCGTACATTATGCCGTCGGATCCTCCGACTACCCAAATTGTTAAACGCAAAGAAAAAGACCGACACTCGCGGTCCGCGGTTTCGGCGAAACCACGGTTAAGCAAGCGAGTGTCTCGGTTTCGGCCGAAACCGAGAAAACTGGTCAATCTTCAGCGAATCCATGACTACTACTGAGGCCCCTGCTACCTTATCTGAATCAACCTCAGAAATTTTGCCTACAACTGTGGTTCCTACTGATTTATCAGACACCATCCCTTTGGATATCTCTACCCCAGCACGTGGTGCTGCTAGGCCTCCTGCAGCCATGTCTATTAAGGCCTTTGCCAGGGCTAAAGCAGCCAAATCAGCTAAATCAGTGCCTGTTAAAGCACCCTCACTCAGGCCCACTTCTAGTTCACAAATGCTTACTCTGGCAGAAGATTTAATATCCTTAATTAGGGATCCCAATCTCACCCAGACAGGGCCTCTCAGCCCCCAGAAAAGAGACCTAGAGCAGAGCCCCCCGAGCCTGTGTCCTATGATGATTCTGCGGATGACTCGGACATTACAGACCAGCCAGAGGCTCCTTTTTCCAATTATGAAGATTCAGATGCTGAAGAATCCATTCCAGCTGCCTCTCCACCAGAGGAATTCTCCTTTGGGGAAACCTTACATGCCATGAGAGAACAATTCCAATGGCAGGGACAAGATTTCTCAGATTCAAGAAAAAGGCTTAGGACTTTTCTGCACTTACCACAACATAGGCCCTTAGCTATACCTCCTGTCCTATCTGTTGTGGACGATGCATTTAATGATGTCTGCACTGCACCTGATTCCTTACCTCCAGCCCCTGCCAAACCAGATAGATTTTACAGGGTGCCAGACACTCATCACCACCTATACAAGGCCCCACTTGCAGACCCGAAACTATATCCCAGGGGCCTAAGGCAGTAGCCTCGACCACAGCAAAACCCTATTCCCTCTGAAAGGGAATCCAGGTCCTTAGAGATGGGGAAAAAGTCTACACCTCTGCTACTCTCTCAGCTAGAGCTTTAAACTGTCAGTTTCACATGATCCAATACCAAGAGTTTATGCTTGATCAGTTAATTAAAAGCTGTCCTCTGATGAATCTTTAGATAAGAAATATGTATTAGAAATGGTGAATAACATCCAGCAGGTTAGTAACCATTCTTTAAAATGTGGCTATGATGCACTGGAGGCTTCATTTAGATCAGCCATGACTGGCACAGTGATAAGAAGGCATGCATGGTTGAAGGAACAGGTCTTGCGGATCATGTTAAAGCTAAGCTATTGGATGCTCCTATGGATAAGGCCAGTCTATTTGGGGAACCTGCCCAGCAGGTAATGAAGAAAATGGAAGAAAAGGCAAAATCTGTACAAACAGTTAAAGATTTCCTACAGGTTCAGCCCCAAGGTTTAGCAGGAACGGGCCAGCCAAAAATTGGACCTTTCCTGACTCCACAAGAACGCAAAGGGACAGGAACAGGCGCTCTAGGGGCAGAAATCAATCCAGAGGAGGTGCCTACAGTGGACGACAGTGGCAAGGCAATAACCGAGGCACAGGCGCAACCACTGCCACTGCAACAGGACAATCACAGTGACTTGGCTCTGACTCCGCCTACCAGGGAGCAAATAGCAGCACCATTAGGCGGAAAGTTAGCCTTATTCTCGAAAAATTGGCACTATATTACAAAAGACAAGAGGATTTTGCAAACCATAGACCAAGGCTACGGTTCCACTTCCACACTTTACCAGTAAAAGAGGAATGCCAAACCTGCCCCAAATAAAAAAATAGAAGCCCTGCACCAGACAGCAGAATTAATAAAGATAAGAGCGGTGGAAAGGGTACCAATAACAGAACAGGGCAAAGGATTCTACTCCAGACTCTTCCTAGTACCAAGAAAAGAAAAAAACTGGAGACCTATTCTCGACCTGTCCATCCTAAACACATACATCATTGTCCCAAAATTCAAAATGCTGACCCTACAGCAACTTCTTCCCATGCTGGGCAAGGAGTGTTGGCTGGTAACTCTAGATCTCAAGGAGGCCTACCTGCACGTCCCCATTCGACCAAATTGCAGAAGATACCTCAGATTTCTTGCAGGATCAGAGCATTATCAATTCTCAGCATTGCCCTTTGGCTTATCTACTGCGCCCAGAGTATTCACAAAATGCCTGGCATCAGTAATCGCTCACTGCAGAGTACAGGGAATCCAAATTTATCCATACCTGGACGACTGCCTGTTACAAGCGGACAACAAAAGCAAGCTGACAACAGATTTACAAAGGGTCATTTACTTGCTACAAGCCCTGGGATACACAGTCAATTTTCAAAAGTCAAGACTGATACCATCCCAGACAAGAACTTTCTTGGTGAATTGGACACAGTAAAACAGATGGCATTCCTAACTGCAGAAAAACAAAAGAACTCCCTCTTTACTTCTTGGCATTAACAAAGCAGAACAAACTAACAGCAAGAAAAGTTCTGCAGGCCTTGGGCTTCATGGCATCATGCATAATCTTGGTCCCACATGCCAGACTGCATATGAGAAAGTTACAGTGGTACCTAAAGAATTTATGGTCTCAACAC
Organism: Protopterus annectens; assembly: GCF_019279795.1. NCBI lineage: Eukaryota > Metazoa > Chordata > Ceratodontiformes > Protopteridae > Protopterus > Protopterus annectens. Next base: position 427,948,936 of record NC_056730.1, read on the forward strand.
AGGCACAGCTTAGAAACAGAAATACCACTAATCCCATGCTTAAAACAGGAGTTCCTATGGTGGGCTCGGGCATGCCAGTCAAACCCAGGCTTACCCTTCCACAACTTTCGAGCAACCCAAACCATCACAACGGATGCCTCAGACCTAGGATGGGGGCACACATGCTGGACAAATGCGTACAAGGACTGTGGACTCAGGACCAGCTGCACCTGCACATAAACCAAAAAGAAATGCTGGCAGTAAAACTGGCAATCCTAAAATTCAGACCATTCCTCAAAGAAGGCCATTTGATGATAAGGACAGACAACACCACAGTCATGTGGTACATCAACAAACAGGGAGGCACTCATTCTTACCCCTATGCAGAATGACTTTGGACCTTTGGAATCTGGCTCTCAGCTACAACATCCAGTTACAGGCAATATTTGTACCGGGAAAAGAGAACACCCTAGCAGACATTTTAAGCAGAACCAGCTCGGATGCTCACGAATGGATGCTACACCCGGACATCTTCAAGGCCATCACAAAGAAATGGGGAATGCCACAAATAGATCTATTCGCTTCCCCACAAAATCACCAGCTCAAAAAATTCTGCACAAGGACATTCCACCCACTTGCATGGAAGATGGACTCTATCCTTCAGCTGGAAAGGCCTGACAGCATATGCATTCCCACCTCTTCCCTTGATGCACAAGGTACTACTGAAAATCAAAGAGGAATGTCCAAGGATAATTCTGATAGCTCCGAACTGGCCAAGACAACACTGGTACCCATTGCTGAGGAGCATGTCTCGGGAGAAAATGTGGTCAATACCCCTGATGCCTCTGATGTTAACTCAGAACAACTACAACATCATACATCCAAACCTAAAAACCTTGCAACTGACTGCCTGGAACATCACATAGCAGTAACTAACCCAGACCTTTCACAAAGGGTTAAAGACATTATCCTTGAAGCCCGCAGACCTTCAACAAGAAGGAACTATGCAGGAAAATGGAAAAGGTTAGTCATTTGGAGTACTGAAAGAGGAAAAGATGTGTCGAACATAGATATTGCTAACATTCTGGAGTACTTGGCAGAGCTTCTACATACAGGCCTGTCCTATTCCTCCATCAAGATACATGCATCAGCTATTTCAGCAGAATACAGCTTTGATCCTCCTGTCTTTTCACATCCTCTACTCAGGCAGTTTCTCAGAGGGATCAAGAATGTAAAACCTCCTAGGAAACCACCATTACCAGCATGGGACTTGAATTTTGTACTAGAAAAGTTGACACTCCCTCCGTTTGAACCAGCAGCAACAGCAGACCTACAACACCTGTCATGGAAAACTGCTTTCCTACTGGCTATTACTTCAGCAAGGAGGGTTTGAACTACAGGCCTTAATGGCAGTGCAACCCTTCCTAATCTTCCATCAAGATAGGGTATCCATGAGAACTAATCCTACATTTATGCCTAAGGTGGTATCCAGAGTGTCTTTAAACCAGGCAATCCACCTGCCTACCTTCTTTCCCAATCCACAAAACAGAGGTGAAAGAATAATGCATACCTTGGATGTACACAGACAGTTACGCTACTACCTGGACAGAACCAAAGGTAACAGAAAAACTGACCAGCTCTTTGTAGCCTATGCAACAGGAAGGGAAGGAAAAGCAATTTCCAAACAGACAATCTCCAAATGGATAGGAAATTGCATAAGATTCTGTTACTCCTACCATGGAAAACCAATTCCACAGAACATAAGACCTCATTCTACAAGGGCTACAGCCACTACCACAGCTTTCTTAAGAGGAGTGGCAACCAAGGACATTATTGAGGCTACTTGGACCTCCGTGCATACATTTGCCAAGCATTATAATTTACCTCTATATTCTAGATCCCGAGCAGGGTTTGCCACTGCTGTACTGCAAGGGATCCTGACTACACCATAATTATTATTATTCCTCCTCCCCTAGTTTGGCTATGGTATTCTACCCATTTGTTATGACTGCAGATGCATCCATGAAGGACATAGTACAGTTTTGTACCTACCATAAATGTAGATGTCGATCTGGATGGCATCTCCAGTCAGGATTACCCTCCCTCCTTCCCCTCTGCGGTACTCCTAGGGTATTTACCCTCCTAATAGCTAGCTGGGGGGGGGGGAGTCTCTTATGGTGTATTTGTTTGTATATATGTACATACATGTTTATTTTTTGTGTTTGCCTTCTACTATTTTGGAAACATTGGCATTTATCCAAAATTTAGCTTTCCAAGAGGGCAATTGGCATCTGGGGCAAGAAACACTGAGGAAAATGGCGTCGGCTGATGCCTTTATACCCGAAGACCAGCAGAGATGACGTCGGGTGGAGTGCGACATCAGCCGAAGCTGGACCCAGACTTTGGAATCCGGCCGACCGAAGGGCTGCCTGACGACAGGACAACCCATTTGTTATGACTGCAGATGCTATCCAGTTCGGACATCTACATTTATGGTAGGTACAAAACTGTACTTTTTAGTTTGTTGGTGCCTAATGCTAAAAACAATAAAGCAGTTAAAGCCCAACTTTTTAAGAAGTGTTGCTTTCAGAAGTCCACCTGTGATAAAATGAGGAAATTTCTTTGTCCGTTGAAAGAAGGAGAGACAGTGAGGATGCAAATGGCGAAAGGCTTTGATTGTATTGATCAAGTGAGAGATGTATGTGCCGAGATGAGCTCCTACTTAGTGGAATCTGAGGGTATAAAATACAGGGGAAACTGCAGGCATCTTCTTCCTGTGTCAGAAATTATATCACAACATCGTACCTGTGCTATAAACTCTATATCTCAGAGCAACCCTGACAATGTTTATACCAAAGAACATCTCTCAGTATTCATTCCTGGTCCTGATGATGTCCCAAATGTCCCCAGAGTTGAACATTCCTTGAAGAGAGTCCCTGTTGCTAGATCCAATTCTGACTTTTATGTTAAATGGTCAGGTCGTATTTCTAGACCTAGTGTAAAATACACAACAACCTGGTCATGATTGTTTTATATATATATGTATATATATATATATATATATATATATATGTGTGTATATATATATATATATATATATATATATATATATCTATGTGTGTGTGTGTGTATGTATATGTATATATTTGTGTGTGTGTGTGTGTATATATATATATATATATATATATATGTGTGTGTGTGTGTGTGTGTGTGTGTGCATATTATGTGCATGCATATATATATATATATATATATATATATATATATATAGTGCATGTGTATATATATATATATATGGGTCTACTTGAATGCCGAACGCTTGATTCACCGACAGAAATGACCGCCAGAAACCCGACAACACACAAACCCGACAACGAAACACGAACACCATAACACCGACACACTACACGTCAACAACACAGTACACTACAACACATATCCACTAGCACTAACCCAAACCCTAACCCTAAGGTCCGACACTACCGCACACTCCCTACCTGCACCTAACCCTAACTCACTTACACACCCCAAACCCCAAGCTCCGACACTACCGCACACTCCTACCTGCACCTAACCCTAACTCACTTACACACCCCAAACCCCAAGCTCCGACACTGCACACACTCCCTACCTGCACCCTAACCCTAACTCACTTACACACCCCAAACCCCAAGCTCCGACACTGCACACACTCCCTACCTGCACCCTAACCTAACTCACTTACACACCCCAAACCCCAAGCTCCGACTACCGCACACTCACCTATCACACACCCTAACCCTACATCCCTGAGTATTCAACACTTACCTGTCCGCTCCCTACTCCTACATCCCTCACTATCGCATACTTACCAGGTCGCTTACACATTCCTTGTCGGTCTTCCGTCTGCGGGATTGGCGTGTCGGTCAACTGCGTTGTCGGGTTTCTGGCGTCGGTCATTTCCCTGTCGGTGAATCGGCGGTTCGGGCATTCGAAGTAGACCCATATATATATATATATATATATATATAGGTTTATAGTTTAGTACTAAGCTAACTGCCCTTGCGAACCATTTTAAGCCTAGCCAGTTATCCCTTGTGAGACTCAAACACTGCACCTTGTGTTTGTCAGGCAAACACCTTAACCATTAAGCCATCCTTGTATGTGTGTGTGTATAAATATATATATATATATATATATATATATATATATACACACATATAAAATATATGTTTGTGTGTGTAATTTTGTATGATTACATGTCAAAAGAATTAGTTCTGTATAAGTATATGTGAAAAGATCATTTCTGTGTAATTGCTTGTCATTGAATATTGTCATTTAGTATATGATCTATTTCTCAAAGAGGGAGGATGTAGAACAGTGTATTTATGTAACTTTAAGAAGCATTTCCAGATTTTAGCACGGACATATAAATAGTGAGCACGTGCAGGCAGCAATGCCATTTTGAGAGAACAGCCAGAGTGTTAACATGTATGAGTGTGGTAGTCAGTCTGTTTATAAGTTTATTTAAGTTTAAGTTACAAAGCCTCATTCCTGATGTTTCTGTGTAATAAAGCTGCTTGAACTGAACTCACAAACTCACAACAGTTCATCTGTTTTATCCTGACCAGACAAGTGACACATACCATAATGTTCTATCTGTGTTGTCCAGTTTCTTTCTTCCTCATCCTCCCACCCACCTACCCCCTCCTTGTCTTACTTCTGGAAAGATCGAAGGGTGTTGGAGGAACCTCTGTTCCTTGTTACAGCTCCAGCTTCTGTTCTTTTCTTATTTCCACTGCTCTATAAATCTGTGGGCTTCAAAGTAGATCTGAGGTATGTTGGGTGTTTGGAGCTTTATGGGTAAAGGGAGGAGCTTGAGAGTTCATGTTCTATGATCTTTAAGAAGTGGACGAGTTGGATCTAAGGACTGGATCGTAACCTAACTGTTATGGAAGAATGTATATGGACAACACAGATGAAATGTTCTGGTGAGCACATACCTGTTTTTATCCTCGTGTGTACTCTGACTAGGGCATACTATGGCAGAGAGAGTCATACAGATTGACATGCAGGCCTTAAGCAATCTAGGACCCATGACATGCATTATCCTGATGGTTTTCCCTAGACAGGCTGGATATGATAAAAATTGCTGTGATTCCTGAGACACACATTGGCAGTGTTCAGCACCTAGCAACTGGTCCACAGGGGTGCAGTTGTCTATGTGATAGTAGGAGTAGGGTTGCCACCTTTTCAAATGCCCAAAGTGGGACATTTTGGTACAGACATCAGATTTTGCAGGGCAAAACATACCCACAGCCAGTACAAAGATCAGAAGTTCACTTTTTGGCCTACATAAAAGCTTATTTTTGTAGCATTTTAGTTGCTTATTCTGTCTCATCACATTTAGGTGTTTCAGATACAGAATAACTGTTTTATGCAACTATTACATAAAATATGGAAAATGTTTGTCCTAAAATCTAAGGACATTTGCCATTTTTTTTATTTCTTTGCAGGACACAACTGCCCAAAAAGGAACTGTCCCTCACAAAGTGGGACAGGTGGTAACCCTAAGTAAGGAGCAAGTGATCTGTATAGTACTAGGTGCTGTATCTCTACAGAGTAGTTGTGTGAAACTGTAATTTCTTTCTACAGTATAGCCCAGTTTTGTCTTTTCATCAAGTGCTGCTAGATTTGCTACCATCTAACTTAACTTCAGAGTACCACCATAAATCTTCATAATACTCCCTCCAACCCCTGGATACTCTAACTATCCCTAGTTTTCCACTCTGTGGGCATCATGGCTCAGCAGTCTGCTCTTACCTCAGCTGTGGCCAACCTGATTGCATTACCTGCTGTAAAGCAGCATAGCAGCTGCATTAGGCTTGCCAGCTATTTACCGCTTCCACCAATTGATAGTTCACCCTGAGAGAGATGTCAGAAAGATGAAAGCAAATGTCTCACACCAACCCACTGTCAGTAAGTATCATATGTTCGCAGCACCATATCAGTTACTGTGAGGGCATTATGGCTTAACAATCTGCTCTTACCCCAGCTGTGGCCAGCCTGATTGCATTACATGCTGTAAAGCAGTTTAGCAACTGCATTAGGCTTGCCAACTGTTTATCATTGCTTCCACCAATTGATAGTAAACCCTGAGAGTGATGTAAGAAACATGTAGGCAAACTTCTTGTACCAGCCCACTGTCATTAAACATAATACATTCACATCACCACAATTGTCACAGTGCGCCCATATGGCCTATAACTTAACCTGAGGCTGTTAGGAATAAACATTCCAAAGCCTCCTAGAAAACGTGCAGTAAATGACCCAGCCTCCAACACGAGGCAACTGTTGATCCACATAGTTTACTCCAGAGCCAGCAGGAAGTCAGGCTTATCCCCATAAGACCCACCAAGTCTGCTTCCACACAGGGGGGGGGGGTGTCTTGGTTATAAGTGACTATATAGTTAGGCATACAGACTCCATACGCAACAGACCAAGAACGGGGTAATGGTATGCTGCTTGTCTGATGCCAGGATTCATGATGTTGCAAGGAACCTAAGGTCCCTTAACCAAACCAATATGACTACAGTGCAGTGGAAGCCTCAAACCCTTTCTGGAGAACTGATGTCTCAAAGTCTTGGCGTGGGTGTTCATGGCTGCAGGATCTAATTCATTGGATGTTTCCTTTCAGTCAGTGAAGAAAGAATGTTAAAGAGGGTACTGAAAGAGAGGCTTCCATCCACCTCTTTTTCCCAGTCTGGAACAGGTATGCCCACTGTGGTAGTTTGGAGCCCATGGGCCATCAGTCCTATCTCCCCAAGCCTTCTGGTGACACACTCTGGAGGAGCCCGCTGATGGTCAAGAATCCAGCATGTCCAGTCAGACTGTATGTTAGGCGTCAGCCAGGAAGGGAGAATGCAGTTATGATGTTCTTCGTGTTTCACTGTTGCAGTCATTACATTTGGGTAATCTGCTGGCAGGTTGCCCTCAGTCGGCCTGAATATCAAAGTCTTGGGTCCTGCGTCAGTTGCTGTCTCTTCTTCCATGACGTCAAGTAGTCAGGGGTGTAAAACAGGCAGCCGACGCCATTTTCTTTAGGCTTTCTTGCCGTCCAGTGCCCGAAGCAGCAGTTCGCAAGTGCCGGTCGGCCGACTCCTGAAATTTTCGCATTCAAGTTTCAGAACCGAAGTCTTCAATTAAAGCTAAGTACCCCATTGAGGAAACTTTTTCTTGCTCAATACCGATGTCAGTAAAAGTTAATAATTGCATTATTTGGGGGAAGCAAATACCTCATAAGGATTTCCATTTGTACTGTATTCCTTGCCTAGGCCCAGATCATAATATGCTTTGCTGTCGGTTTTGTGCTAGATTCAACCAACGCATTATTAAGCGTCGGTATATCTTTGCTTCTAAATATTTTAGAAACAGATTTAACTACCCTGAAATGTCGTCGATGAAGCTTCTCCTAAGCCAGTCGCTGGTTCGCCGGTACTCAGTGAGGCACCTTCGCAGCCCCTGATATCTGCTACTTTTGAGTCGCAGGCCTCTACCGAGACCCATGTGGAGTCCGGCATGCCGCGAGATTCTCAAAGTATTGTACCTGCGGATGTCTCTCTCTCGGATGGGTCCGGAGCCGCTGAGCAGGCACCGGCTTCTGAGGGTGTTTTCAGGCTTCAACATTTCTATGTAAAACTGACGCCAGCTTCAAAAAGAAAGACAAAAGCAACTCCTAAGGCCAAAAAACTGATGCTTGAGACACGTGCTCATGCCTCTATGTCCAAGAAACAGATGATCAAAATGGTGAAGACTTAATTACCTTGATCAGGGGTTCCCAACCCCCCCCCCCCCGATAAGAGGCCTAGGCAAGACACTGATTATGAATCTTCAGATCAGGTTCCTATTTCTTCTGATTCCTCTTCTGATCAGGAATTTTCTATACCACATTATGAGGATTCGGATGCAGAGGAATCCATTCCATCTGCTTCCCCTCCTGAGGATTATTCTTTTGGTGAAACCTTGCATACTTTGAGGAAACATTTTCATTGGGAGAGTCAAGATTTCTCAGAATCAAAAAAGAAGCTTGGGGATTTCCTTCCTTCTCCCTCAGCATAGGCCTTTGGCCATACCTCCTGTTTTAGACATTGTTGATGTGTTTTCAGAATCAAGCATGGCTCCAGATTCCCTACCACCAGCTCCTAGCAAGCCAGACAGATATTACAGGGTTCCTGACTCCCACAAATTTTTATTCAAAAATCCTGCTGCTGACCCTGAAACTATCTTCAGGGTCCCAAAGGTGTAAAGACCTCATCAGCTAAGAATCCTACCCCCTCTGGTAGAGACTCCAGGGCGCTGGATAGATGGGGAAAGAAGGTTTATACGTCTGCAACTTTGGCAGTTAAGGCCTTAAACTGCCAGTTTCATATGCTTAAATGTCAACAGCATCTTATGTGATTATTGAAACAGAAAATGATGTTGATTTCTGAATGTGTTGAAAATAAAGAATTACAGGAATTATTGCATGCAGCAGAACAGGTTGGAAAGCATACTTTGCAATGTGGTTTTGTTTCCTTGAGGCCTCTTGCAGGGCCACAGTTACTGGATCTGTTGTTAGAAGGCATGCCTGGCTCAAAGAGCAAAATCTGCCTGATCATGTTAAAGCTAAATTGTTGGATGCACCTTTAGAGCATGATACTTTGTTTGGTAATAAGGCAGAAGAGGTTTTAAAGAAAATGGAAGACAAAGCCAAGTCTGTGCAAACTGTAAAAGACTTCTTCCAAGTGCAGCCACCAAGATTCAATAGACACTGCCCTACAAAAAATTGGTCCTTTCCTGTGTCCAACAGAGCCTCACAGGGCAAATCCAGGCACTCAAAAGGCTCTAGATACCAATCACAGGGTTCCTACAGGTCAAAGCAATGGGGTGCCTCTACCTCCAAATCTGGAGGAAACAAAGCACAACCCTACAGTAAGCAGTCTCAATGACTTCCCTCTGTCATCATCAAGCACTTATCTTTTGGCAGCCCCCTTAGGGGGAAAACTAGCACTTCATGCACAAAATTGGCAGTTAATAACCCAAGACAAGTTGGTATTAAACATAGTATCCCAGGGATACAGATTTAATTTCCATACCTTGCCAATTCCAAATGGTTGGCCATATCTGCCACAAAATCAATGGGCAGAGGCACAGAAACAAGTTATGTCCCTCACCACTTTGACCTTTAGTTTCAGGAGGGGGGTGGTTGACGGAGCCGTTTTCACTTTTTGTAGATAAGAAATTGAGACCGCTAGTGGAGGCAGAATCACGGATACTTAGAGATAGTAAGCAGTTTTTACAGCAGTTATATGTTGATGCTAGTGATCTTGTTTTTGATGGAACTTGTTATATGGTATGTCTTGACCTTTCCTCTCTCTTTCCGAGTATCCCCAATGATTTGGGAATAGATATGGTGAGGGAATTTATGTTGAGCAAATCCGTTGATGATGGATGTGTGGATCTGATATGCTCATTCTTGGAAGTGATCCTGGAAAACAATGTTTTTAGATATGAGGATCAAGTCTATTTACAGAAGGTTGGCGTGGCTATGGGCACTGGTTGTGCAATAGCTACACCAACTTAGTGACGGCTCAATGGGAGAACATTCTAGGTTCTTCATTTCCTTCCTGTATTAGAGTAGATAAGAGGTTTGTGGATGACGTCTTTGCCATTTGGGTAGGTACGGAAGCTTCTTTATTGGAGTTCCTTACTTATGTCAATCAGACTATCCCCTTTCTGAAGTTTACATGTAGGTACTCAGATAAGGAGATTGATTTTTTTGGATGTTAAGTTGATTGTGAATGAGCAGAACAAACTTACTACTACCCTTTACAGGAAGGATTGTTGGAGAAACACGGTGTTACACCATGATAGTATGCATCCGAGACACATGTTTAGGAATGTAATCAAGGGGCAGGGAATGAGGATCTCCTGCCTAAATAACAAGGATGATTTGTTTTGTAAAGGTGTTGAGAAACTGGGTGATGAATTTTTGTGTAGAGGCTATGGGAGACGTGAGGTTGATGTAGCTTTACATGAGAGTTGTAGGGAGGGCGATGGGAGAGCTCGCCCTTTTTATTCTGATGGTTATACTTGCATGTCAAACACTTCTGCTAGTAATGGACCTATTTATTCAAACCAGTATGATCCCTTCTCCATATTTTATACCAGTGATGTTAAGCACATCCTGGGTAGAGTTAGAAATAATTGGTGGATTTTACATCTGGATGATGGGTTGAAGAAGGTGGTGGGGGATAAACCCAATTTTATTTTTAAAAACAGGAAGAGTGTTAAGAGACAACTGTGCTACAAGGATGTATGTAATACACCTGAGGTTGATGACGATATGCAGATTGGAACAATGAGATGCATGAATTGTAACTTTTGTGGTAATATAGATGTTTCACATAATTTTATGCATCCTGTAACCAAGAAGGTTTATGAATTTGGGGCATGTGCCAATTGTAGGAGTAGGGACTTGGTTTATTTGGCTAGCTGCAGAGCATGTGGCTGTTTTTATATTGGTAAGACCAATAGGTCCTTAGCTGAGCGTATTAGGGAACATTTATATTTGATAAATAGACATGATTCACAAAATGCACTAGCTAAACACTGTTTAGAAGTAGGTTTTGATCATGTATTTGGGTTTAGGGTTGCTGAAATAGTTAGACCCAGTATACGAGGTGGGGATTTTAGGAACTACAAGTAAGAACGTGAGCTCCATTGGATAATCCGTCTACAGGCAGAAAAATATCCAGGCATCAATGGTAGGACTTCCATCAAACCTAATTTGAAGGGATGTGCTCTCTTTAAGTGATTTAACAGGTATATTGCACTTGGAAGCATAATACCTATATATGGCCAGCAGGACGTTTCTTCTTAATTGATGTAGACTCTCTATAGGTTCTTTTAAACTGATGTTTTAATTGATTTGATTGATGATATGGAGAATATATATGTTTGGTGTTTTAGTTTGTTTTTGAGGTCTGATAAAGCACGTATTTCCATGTGAAAGCGCTTACCGGCATTGCAATAAATTGTTTTTGGATTTTATTATTCTTTGCCATGGCGTGGTGTATTTACTTTTATTTTATCTTATATAAATATGTGTTTACACACACAAATATACATATACACACACACACACACACACATATACACACACACACACAATATATATATATATATATATATATATATATATATATATATGTATATATATGTATGTATATATATATATATATATATATATATATATATATATATATGCATACACAAACACACACACACACACATATATATATATATATATATATATATATATATATATATATATATATATATATATATAGTCCAGCTAATTTACTCAACTGTAGAAAATGGAAATTGTCATCAGCTTTCCTGCCTACTTAATTTTCTTGACAAGAAAGCTGATTGACACTATTGTGAGACTGCAGTAATAAGGGGGCTGGGTAAAATGCTCTTTCCCTATTATTGTGCAATCTCAGAGTTAGTATATTTAAGTAGTAAGGGGTGGAGGTACAGCATCCCATGTTGGGGTGCATACTGCAAAAAACATGTTTTTTGGTTTTCATGCACTAAAGTAATGCCACAGAGGTTGCACAGTTTGCTGTTTGTGTATGTGTGTGTGTGTGTGTGTGTGTGTGTGTGTGTGTGTGTGTGTGTGTGTGTGTGTGTGTGTGTGTGTGTGTGTGTGTGTGTGTGTGTGTGTGTGTGTGTGTGTATTCCATAAAACAATGTAGCATCTTACCCTCATCAAGAATGATGCCACAGTATAAAGACAAAATGATCAATTTTAACAATTGGCTAAAGTTTTGGTGTCATTCAAAGGGGATCCAGTGTCTGTCAGCCTGGGATGACATGCTCGACAAGCCACGTTGCTTCACTAGGGACAGCTTGCACCTGTCACCCCTGGGCTTTCGGATACTGGCAAAGGCTCTTGCCACCCCCATAGTGCCTTTTTTAGGCAAGGCTCAAAAGACAATCCCACCTCCATAGACAAGACAAGGAAAAAGAAACTAAGGGTAATGCTACTCAACGCCAGAAGTCTAAACCTCAAAATGCAAGCACTCAAAACCCTCCTCAGTATGGAGAATATCGATGTCTGTGCAGTAACAGAGACCTGGTTCAAGGCTCCCGAGAGCACCCCAGCACTACCAGGTTATACCTCATACCATGCTTTTCGGCCCCAAAACTCGGACCGAACCACAAAGGAAGGGGGGGGGTACCAAATTCATCAAGGATACCCACACCTCCAGGTTAGTGGCACTGCACGAAGCATCGGAGACCATCCATGTGCAACTAACATTGGGCAAAACTGCTTTTCGGTTTGTAGCCTGCTACAGACCACCCTCCCAAACTCAGGAACCTCACTCGGCTTTCCTGAGAACACTGGAGAATAAGAAGGTCTCTCCAAACACCATTATATTGGGCGACTTCAACTACCCAAACATAGACTGGGAGCATTACTCAAGCCCCAACACCTTAGCCCAAAGGTTCCTAGAATTTCTAAACTCAAATGCTATGGAACAACTAGTCACCACTCCCACAAGAGGGGAAAACATATTGGACCTGATCATCACAAACATGGGGACTCTATGCTCCACACCAGAGGTATACCCCTCATTGGTAAGATCAGACCATAAATTAATCTCTCTGGACATCCACATCCTGACCCCACTACCAGCCCAGACAACCTCAGTGAAAAACTTCTCAAAAGCAAATTTCACACTTCTCAAAACCGAGGTGAAATCCTTCAAAGCCCCCGGTTCAGTGGAAACTACGGCCCAAACTGCAGAATCCTTTATAAACGCATTCTAGGGACACCTACAGGAATGCATGGATCATGCAATCCCAAATAAAACCAAGACCCAATCCTCCAAAGGCAGGCGTCCTGTTTGGTTGACCCCAGCCATAAATAAGCTATACAACAAAAGGAGGAAGCTACTACATGATAGAGCAAAATCCCTAAAAGGGAAGGCATCTCTGATCAGTACTAGCAAAAAACTACGGTCCCTCATAAAATCATCTAAGGCCAGCTTTGAGAGAAAAATTGCACAGGACACTAAAGATAATCACAAGGCCTTCTTTAGTTATGTTAGGAACCTGGGTGGCAACTCCCAGATATGTTCGGAGTTAGTCCAAAATGACAAAAAATACACTGAACCCACAGACATTGCCAACATCCTGGCAGATAGGTTCAGTGCAAACTTCTCCCCCCCTTCCCCCCCAAAAGAGCAAATATCTATCCCAGCAGAGAGGTATCTCCCTGACATCTCAGATGCTCAGGTGAGAGCTGCCCTTTCCAAAGCAAAAAACACAGCATCAATGGGACTGGATGGTGTCCCGGGCTGCGTCCTACACGAGCTCCAAGAAGAGCTAGAACCTCATATAAAGTTACTGTTCAAGTCTCAGCCTTACTACAGGATATGTACCCAAGGAATGGCGTACAGCAACAGTGGTCCCACTCCACAAAGGTGAAGCCTCAACGGACCCTGGAAACTACCGCCCCATAAGCCTGACTAGCCTGGTCTGCAAAGCTATGGAGCAGATCATCATGGAACTCATAAACAAAGACATTGGGGACCTACAGATGCTGGATCCTACCCAATTCGGCTTTGTCAAGGGCAGATCCTGCCTCTTGAACCTGGTCAATTTCTTTGAAACGGTCACCAAGGCCATAGATGAAGGGAAGGTAGTCTACACAGCCTACCTGGACCTCACAAAAGCCTTTGACACAATACCCCACTCTGGCATCATAAAAAAGCTCTCCAGCTTAAATATCAACCCCTACATCATAAGATGGGTTGCAAACTGGCTCAAGGATAGAACCCATATGGTCAGAATTGCGGGAACCATGTCAGACTCTAAACCAGTTACAAGTGGCATCTCACAAGGCTCAGTTCTGGGACCTCTCTTGTTCAGTATATATTTTTCTGAGGTACAGGCCAACACGGGAGGACTATGGCTGACCAAGTTCGCAGATGACTGCAAACTAGGTGCCATAGTCGACTCTCCAGCTGACACAAGCATCTTCCAAAAGGGTCTCACAGAGACGGACAACTGGTGCCAAAGCTATGGCCTAAAGCTAAACGCCAAAAAGTGTATAGTCATCCCCTTTGGGAAAAACAAAGTGCCCATGAATTGCCAGATAGGCGGTAATCCATTAAGTACGAAGGAAGTAATTAGGGACCTGGGGACCCAAGTTGATAGTAATCTCTCCTTTGAAAACCACGTTGCCAAAGTGGTTAGAAAGACCTTCTATATAACCCACCTTATCATGAAAGGATTCACATCTAGATCAAGGGAGGTCATTGTGCCCCTTTACTCATCAATCATCCGGCCCATAATTGAATACAATGCCCCATTTGGGATGTACCTTACCCGACACCTGCAGCAACTGGAAAGACCCCAAAAGTACCTCACCAAGAGGATCAAGGGACTCAAACAGATGACCTATGCTGCTTGGTTAAAGAAACTCCAGCTCTACTCAGTTGCATACCGCCTACTTAGAGGTGATCTGTGCCTGACGTATAAAGCCATGTCCAACCCAGAACTAATGGACATGCTCCACCTCAAAAAATCCAAATCCCTTAGAGCGATGCACTCGAGGGACTTGAACCTCAACACAGAAATTAATAGGACATGCTGGAGAGACAGATTTATAACCCAGAGGCTCCCAGCACTCTGGAATAGGATCCCAGTCCAAGTCAGGCAGAGCCCCTCACTGACTCTCTTCAAGAGGAATCTTGACGAGTGGATGGGAGATCATAGGTTTATCCCAGGGATCACTTTTGTGTCACTACTAGACAGAGGCACAGTAAACTAACCTAAAAAGTGCACAGTAAAACTCATTTAAAAGGGTGGCGAAAGCCAAACACACTCTGGCAAGGCTTGTAAATGCCCTAGGGCAGATAGCCTAGTATCAACCTATGAACCTATGGATATGGGGGCTATTCAGCCAGTACTAGAACTAGAAAAAGGACAAGGGTTTTACTCAAGACTGTTCTTGGTACCCAGAAAAGACAATGTCTGGTGCCCAATACTGGATTTATCGATTTTGAACACATTCTTAGACTTTGCAACAGCTTCTGCCCATGTTGGGCAAGAACGCTTGGCTAGTGACTCTAGACTTAAAAGAGGCATACCTGCATATCCCAATAAGGGAATCGTGCAGAAGATACCTCCGCTTCAAGGCTGGCTTTATGCATTACCAATTCTCTGCACTGCCCTTTGGCTTATCTACTGTGCCCGGGGTCTTTACAAAGTGCCTGGCACCAGTAATTGCATTTTGCAGACAAAGAAGCATTCAAATCTATCCATACTTGGACGACTGTCTCATTCAAGCAGAAAACAAAGACATTCTTCTTCCAACATCTGGCATTTGTAAAAAGGCTTCTAACATGCCTAGGGTACACAATAAATGAAAACAAATCACAGCTGGTACCCTTCAAAAGATTACATTCCTGGGTGCAAGATGAATACAACTGCCCAGATGGCTTACCTTACGCCAGACAAACAAAGGCAACTGACTATTTACTTCCAACAGATGGCAACAAAAACCCAGTTATCTGCAAGACAAATTCTGCAGTCTTTGGGGTTCATGGCATCCTACATTCTACTAATTCCATATGCAAGACTGCATATGAGGAAACTACAGTGGTACCTAAAAAGTTTATGGAGTCAGCATTGTCACAGTCTGGAAACAATGATTCCTCTCATTCCCTGCCTACAACAGGAGTTTCTTTGGTGGGCAGAGACATGTCACCAGAACATGGGACGGTCTTTCACTCTACCCCTGCCAACCAAACCCTAACTACAGACACATCAGACTATGCTTGGGGGGGGGGCCCACCTGGCGGGGAGATGCATTCAGGGCATATGGAGCCCAAAACAAATGCATCTGCATATCAACCAGAAAGAGATGTTAGCTGTTCAGAATGCCCTGACAGCCTTCAAGGACTTACTTCATCCAGGACAACTACTGATAAAGACAGACAACACACGGTTGTGTGGTACATAAACAAGCAGGGGTGCACACATTCCGACCCCCTTTGCAGACTAGCCATGGCATTGTGGGACACAGCCTTGACTTACCAAGTACATCTTCAAGCTCAATTCCTGCCAGGAAAAACAAAATACTCAGATGACCTACGCAGAAATCGTATGGACCCTCGGATCCACAAGTCTTCAACATGATAACAGAGAAATGGGGGAGCCCGGACATAGATCTATTTGCCTCTCCCCAGAACTATCAGCTGGATAAGTTCTGCATAAGGACTTCTCACAGACAAGCATGGAAAGTGGATGCCCTATCCTTCAGTTGGAAAAACCTATCCGTCTACGCCTTTCCTCCTCTGCCTCTTCTTCCCAAGGTCCTACTAAAGGTCAGACAGGAAAAAACAAAAATGATCCTAATTGCCCCGGACTGGCCTCACCAGCACTGGTACCTAATTCTAAAGAATATGTCTCAACTCCCTCCTTGATACTTGCCTCAAATACCTCATCTACTGTCTCAGCAGAACAATCAAATTTTGCACAATCAGCTCCAAACTCTGAACCTCGCAGCATGGCTGATCATGTAATTATTCAAACAACACTTCTCAGTAAATCTGTGATGGATGTCATTTTGGAAGCCAGAAGGCCTAGTACTAGAAAATCTTATGCTGATAAATGGAAGAGATTCTGTGCTTGGAACCAAGCACAAGAGACTGACACAGCAAAGCCAAATATTCCTCAGATTTTACAATACTTGACTGAGATGCTTGACAAGGGCCTATCTTTTTCATCAATAAAAATCCATGCCTCATTACAACACAGAGCCTCCCATCTTTTCTCATCCTCTGCTAAAACAGTATCTTAGAGGGGCCAAAAATGTAAGGTCTCCCAGAAGATCACCAACTCCTGCATGGGACCTCAACTTTGTGCTGGAAAAGCTCACTCTGCCTCCATTTGAACTAGCAGCTACTGCAGATATAAAGTTTTTATCTTGGAAAACAGCTTTCCTTCTGGCAATCACTTAAGCAAGAAGGGTTTCAGAACTACAGGCCCTCATGGCTGGGGAGCCTTTTATTATATTTTACCCAGACAGGGTGTCCCTCAGGACCAATCCTTCCTTTATGCCTAAAGTGGTATCCAGTGTGGCTCTTAACCAAACCATTCACCTGCCAACTTTTTACCCAAATCTGCAGAACAAGGGGGAATGGATTCTGCATTCCTTGGATATACACGGACAACTAAGATTCTACTTAAACAGGATCAAATCTCTAAGAAAGTCTGAGCAGCTACTGGTGGCATTTGTTGCAGGATCAGAGGGAAAGGCCATTTCAAAGCAGACTATTTCAAAGTGGATAAGGCACTGCATTCGTTTCTGCTATTTGCATCATGGTAAATTGGTACCCAAGGGAATCAGGTCACATTCCACCATGGCTGCATCTACCTCAGCAGCTTTCCTCAGAGGGGTACCATCCAAAGACATTCTAGAAGCTGCTACTTGGAGCTCTGTTCATACTTTTTACAAAGCATTATCATTTGCCTCTCTTCTCTAAGTTCAGGGCAGGCTTTGCCACTGCAGTTCTGCAGGGCCTTATAGCGGCTCCTAATGCTATTTAGTTCCAACCTCCCATCCATAGCTTTGGGATTTACCCAAATGTAATGACTGCAACAGTGAAACATGAAGAACATAGTACACTTGTGTACACTTACCGTAAATGTAGATGTTCAAGTGTATTCACTGTTGCAGTCCGGGTTACCCACCTGCCATCCCCCTTTATTCTGGAGCTTCTCTTTCCTTCACTATATTCTACAGCCTTTGTGGTGTATTTGCTTTTAGATGAAGGTAAAGTTTGTTGTTATAATTGCATGTATACATATGTGTGTGTATATATATATATATATATATATATATATATATATATATATATAGTTTTATATATAATTATATATATTTTTGCTCCCCATTTGGGGGGAACCTGACATCTGGGGCAAGAAAAACTAAAGAAAATGGCATCGGCTGCCTGTTTTATACCCCTGATGACCTGACGTCATGAAAGAAGAGACAACAACTGATGCAGGACCCAAGACTTTGATATTCAGGCCGACTGAGGGCAACCTGCCAGCAGATTACCCAAATGTAATGACTGCAACAGTGAATACACTCGAACAACTGCATTTATGGTAAGTGTACACAACTGTACTTTCCTTATTTGATTATTGCTGCAATAGCCTTAGCTGTATGGGTTATATCCTCCCAATGGTATAACAGCTGACAATCTTCCAAAGCTTCAAAGCACTTCCCATGTCCCAAACTGTTACTCACCTAGAGCTGATCTGAAGAAAAAGTGGTTTGGACAGCAAGCACTTCAGAGCTTTCGTACCACTGAAGAGATCTTCATTTGTGAGCTTTTAAGGACTGAATGTCGGCTAACACTTTCCATTGCTGGGCAGATATGTTTTCTCCAGGGAAAAACCTTCCACTTTTCTAAATTTGATGGCAACTGAACTTTTCCTGCATAAATTATTTTAAGCTTGGAAAAAGTGTTTTTGTAGAATGTGACATGACATTTAGTAACATTTATTCAGAGGGTTACTTTCTACTTTTGTGGGAAAAACGTTGTTAAAGCTCTCACAGATGGGCTTTATTAAGTGTTTAAAATGCTTTTCGTTATGTTTTTTGGTGGGAAATTTTTTTTGTTTTAGTACTTACCTGTTCTGCTGACAATTGCTACCAGGCTTTACCATGGAACAACCTATTTCAGCCTTGGTTATTCCTTCGTCCAGCCACAAAAAGAATGAATAAATAAAAAAATAAATAGCCTTTGCCATTACAGCAGGCTGATTAGTGCCTCATCTGCATATTGGTGACTCTCTTGTAGCTAATTTAGTTCCTCAGATCATCGTTCTTTTTCCTTGGCTTCCTCTGGTGTAGTCCATCCAGCGAGTATGGACCTGTGGCTAGACATCTCCTTTGTGGCTGTTGGAGTTCCAGAGATGGTGAAGGAAAAACCTTTATCACTTCTAGGAGAAGGGCGTACCTCTCTGCCTAACCAGATTAGAATGCCAATGCTTAGGGAGGTTTTGCCTGTTAAAAGTCTATCTGCTAAGAAATTCTTGTCAAAAAACAGCAATAAGTTTAGACCTATATCTTGTCCTGTCTCAGTTACTTTGGACAGGAATTGTGTTTACTGGGCTTATCTCAGGGTTTGGTTCAGGCTCCTAACCCTTCAAGCTTTGCTGTTTCTGGTAAGCAAAAAAGGAATTAAACCACAACATGATTGTGAAGGCACATCTTCTGTTTGCTTTTCTACCCACATGTTTCTGATTCTGAGGAGAGTGTGGCTTCCGTAAGCCCCTTTAAAGGATTCTCTTTTTCCAAAACAGTGTCCAGAATGAATTAGGTGTTTCATTGGGAGCATAGTGACATTCCCCTATCTATGAAGATATATTATAATTTATTGCAACTGGAATTTTCTAAGCCTATGCTAGTCCCCCCTGTTCTTCCAACACTGGGGGATGTATTGCTTCCAAGAAAGCAGTTAGATTGTATAAAGCTCCACAATCTTATAAGTTTCTTCCGCAGTAGTCTTATAAGTTTATGTATTCTAACCCCAGATCAGACCCGGCAGTGATTTTCCTGGCCTGGTAACCCTAGCTTCTCTTAAACATTGGTTAATGTCAATCCCTCTCTTTCTGACAAGAATAGAAACACCTTTAATATAGCTAGGAAGTGGGATCAAATTAAAGTGGAGTTTAAAAATAGAGTGGAAATAAAAGAAAAAGAGAAACCGGTAAGAATTAACACAAATTATTTAGAGTGACTAACAAATGTTAGAGAAGATAAGGGATTACCTTGATAATATGCATGAATTTAGAAAGATTGCTGGTAAGCAACTGTCTTATTTATTTATTTTTTTATAATAGCCATAGAACACAAAAACGTTTAACACAGTGACTTAGGCAACAGAAATTAGAAAGGGTTGTCTCTAAGCTTAGGGAGCCTATAACAAGGAAGTAACGAGGACCTGTAGATGTACTAGAAATATTTCAGAAATTCTGTGAAAGTCTGTATAAAGCAGAGAAATAAGGAAGTCAAGAAAAGATACAAATGGAAATGTCTATGTAAGAATTAAATATGCCAAGGTTAGAAGTACATGAGGCTCAATTATTAATATTTAGGATAGGAGGAGATGAGATACAAACGTTGATGTATAACCAATCTACATTAAATTCCCTGGGAGTAGATGGTATTCCTGTGGAAGTTTGGAAGCTAGGAGGGAAAAAACTGATATAGATATGGAAGGTGTTGCTTAAGGGTATTTTAAGAGGAGAAGTACCAACATTCTGGACGAAAGTAGTGGTGGCTTTAATACCCCTAAAGAGGGTAAAGACGCATCAAATCTAACTTCATACAGGCTCATTCCAGTCCTAAACCATGATTATAAAGTGTTTGTCTATAATGACAAAAGTGATGCCAAACTGATAGATGTGGATCACTGTGGATTTGTGGAGGGGAGGCAAACAATTGACAACATTAACAGAAGATCGATGGTCCAGAAGGAAGCAGAATGTAAGAAAATACCATTGTTGGTGGGTCTTGATGCAAAGAAAGCATTTGACAGAGTAAGCTGGGACTTTATGAGCAGGGCAATAGAACCATTTGCATTCCCTGATACATTTATAAGGTTGATTAGGAGGCTATATGATGAATCAAAGGCAAAAATTCAAGTGTGTGGGTTCCTCTCTGATAATTTCTACTTGAGCAGGGGAACCAGGCAGGGGTGTCCTCTTTTGCCTTTATTTATTTGCATTATATTTAAACCATTGGTAAAGAAAATAAGGGACTCAGAACTTCAAGTATATATTAGTATGGTAGTCAAGAAAAGCTGGCTCTGTTTGCAGATTATATTATTTTATACCTGATAAAACCAGTAAAGGGCATTTCAGTGTTGTGGAACATGGTGGTGCTGCGGTAGCGTTGTCGCCTCACAGTAAGACGCTGTTTGGTACGATTCTCAGCTAGAGCGTCTTCTGCGTGGAACAGGCGTGAATGGGCGTACCTTCGTTGAAGGTTGTGCCTCAGGCCTGGCATGCCGGTATGTAAAAATCAACTGCCAATCATTAGCGGACCGGAGTTCCGCTGTGGCGACCCCGAACTGGGAAAAGCTGAAAGACACAAACAAACAAATTATCTTTTTGGGATATAAAATTAATGAGGCTAAAACAAAGGCAATAGCTGTAAATGATGTACCAACACACAAATTTGTTGAGCAATATCCATATTTATGGAGACATGATAAAATGAAATAGCAGTATAGATTAAAAATTAGTCCAGTGTGGCAGCTAAGGATATATGGGAAGAGACTAAACAAAAAAACTAAGAAATTGGAAGCTCTGTTATATGGATAAATGATAGTAAAATACAAGTGGTTAAAGTTAAAATGTTTTAGTACCTTTAGTCTTGTGTACGGACGGGCATAATTTGATCAACCAGATGAGAAGAACTGAAGAATTTTATGTAGGAGGGGAAGACAGCAAGAGTCAAGTGGGATAAACTGATATTTCCAATAGAACAAGGCAGATTGAGATTACCAGATTTGAAGGGGTATTTCAGAGCTACACATTTAAGACTCCTATACATAGCACAAGCAGAAAACTATAATTCAGAGTGGAAAGGGATGATGAAACGGGGGGTGGGGGGTCTCAAGAAACAAGGAGAGATTGGGATTTTGGATGTAGATCATTAAGGAGAGTAACAATAATCATACAGAATCTTAAATTCATAAAGTAGGAAAAAGTATTCTAAGAACTAAACCAACATGGGAATGGAGAAAGGAGATTCCGCCCATAGGGCTGACTGCAGTTAGGGATACAGACAATAGGCAAGAGGGGTCTGGAATTTATTAGAGAAAATCGGCAAGTAAGCCAAGGTGTTGGGAGCAAATAACTAGAGAGGGAAAGGTAATAACATGGGAAAACTCCCAAGAATTTATTTAGATTGCAGATGAGAGTTTGCCTTGCCTATCAAGGACTGATATCAGAGTTTAGGGAAAGGAATAGGGGGTCCTAAATGAAAAACCAGCACTGGTAGAGTTTTTAGTAGACTCTAGAACAGATGCTGTTGTTTAAAAAAGGAATAATTACTACAGCGTATAAAATGTTGCATGATCATTATAAGAATCAATCAGAGAAGGTCAGAAAGGATTGGGAAGAGAGATTGGATAAAGCAGTTCACAAACAATGGGGGATATATATATGTCTCCCACGTATGCAAAAAAATGTAGAAGATTTAGGATTTTTGCTTGGAAATGTTTACATATGTATTTTTATAGCCAAAGTAGACTCCACAGAATTTTTCCTCAGGTAGTCAGCAAATGTTGGAGGTGTGATGGAGAAGAAAGAGGTAATTGGAAACGTATTTTCTGGGAGTGTAATGAGTTGGCAGCATTTACAGATTATCTGCAGACTACTCTTATCAGAGATACTGGTTGAGCAAATTGGTGTATCTAGGGAAATGATGTTAATATACAGAATCAGACTTGCATAGACATAGTAAAGCCTTGCTGAGTCTAGTTATGGTGGTTGCCAAAAAAGCAGTTACTAGAAAATGGAAATTGGAGTCTAAACCTAACTGTACTTAGAAGCAGTGACTATAGTAAGAGAGACAAAACAACTGGAATTGAGATCTTTAGAAAAAGGTAGGAGCAAATTACATAGAAAAAAGGGAATTGTGGGAACAATACTTACAGGGAGGAATGAGATTTAAAAGAAGGTAAAGTTTGACTGAGAGTGATTGGGTAGATTATAAGTGATATATAATGTTTGCAGCTAAAATTATGTCATTAAGGTTTGTGATGTGTAATGCTTGCAATAAAGATTACTTCAGTTGTTGTTGTTGTGTCTTTCGGCTTTTCCTGGTTAGGGGTCACCACAGCAGAACTCCGGTCCGCTAATGATTGGTAGTTGATTTTTACGTGCCGAGTTACCAGCCCTGATGCACAACCTTCAACGAAGGTACGCCCATTCACGCATGTCTCCACACAGAAGACGCTCTAGCTGAGAATCGAACTGGACAGCGTCTTACTGTGAGGCGACAACGCTACCACAGCACCAGATTACGTCAGTATGGTTTGTTTTTATCTATATAAATGTATTATTGGCTATGTCGTAAGTGATTTAATAAAATGTTTCTTATTTAAAAAAAAAGAATGGAAACACTTTTAATAGATTTCAGGAAAGAAATTGCACTCCTACAACACTTGTTTGTGTCTTTCGGCTTTTTCCCGGTTAGGGGTCGCCACAGCGGAACTCCGGTCCGCTAATGATTGGCAGTAGAGTTTTACGTGCTGGCTTGCCGGGCCTAGCGCACAACCTTCAACGAAGGAACGCCCATTCACGCATGTCGCCACACAGAAGACACTCTAACTGAGAATCGAATGGGCAACGTCTAACTGTGAGGCGACAACTCTACCGCAGCACCACCACCGCACACTCCTACAACACTTAATTTTACAATTTTCAGTTGTCAAGCACGAGGAATATTATGGATTTTTTTTTTCATTTGAAGAAAAAAAAAAACATCTTTTGTGCAATCTTATTGCTTTTGTGTCTCAGCTGGCTACCTACTCTTTGAAATGTGCTTATGATTTGGTTGCGGCCACTGGAAATGTTATGAGAAAGTTTGGTTGTGTACACACAACCTTCCTGAGGATGTTAAAGCTGAAATGTTGAATTCTCTCTTAGGCAATGGAGTAGTATTTGGACCATCTGCTGAAGATATTCTTTATAAAGTGGATGAGATAGGCAAGCTGATTCAGGGAATTTCAGTTGTTTCACCCTACCTTCTCAAAGTTTGTAAAGTAGCTTAATGCTGTCTCTTCTCTACAGCCCTTTTCAAAAAAACAAAATAAGCAGACACACCAGGCTGCTGGTAAGTAGATTTTAAGAAGCAATGGCAGGATGGTTCCAAGAAAGGAGGACCCTTCCTCGGAATAAAGGACAGTCTAACACGTCTGAATGACTGCCTACATAATCCCTATTTCCACCCTGGCAAGTGTTTATTCATTCCCAAAAATTTGAACCTCTACATCTCTCTCTCTGGCAACAGGCAGTTTCAGACAAATGGGTTCTGAAAGTGATTCAGCGTGGATACAGATAGCAGTGGAAATCTCTCTCTCCATTTCAAAGGATTCCTCCTATTCCACCAGGTTAAAATTCTTTTTTTTTCCCTCTCCTGTTAGGCAGCATCTGCTGACACAGGGTGATTGAAGCATTCCCTCCTCTTTAGATAGAAGGGTTTTGTTCAAGAATGTTTCTGGTGCCAAAGAAAGAAGTTTAATGAAGACCAGTTCTGAATATTTCCTTTTTAACCCAGTTTGTTATAGTGATCAAGTTCAAGATGATATCCTTTCAAAACCTGTTACCTCACATTCCCCATTTACGTTTTCTGGTGACCTTAGATTTAAAAGTTGCTTATAATCAAATTATACACCTCCACATTTCAGATGTTTCTTAGGGATTTCTGTCTCTGGATCATGCTTTCAGTCCTCTGCCTTACAAAATTCTAAGGGTATTTACAGCATCTAGTTCCAGTAATGGCCTACTGCAAATTGCAGGATAGTCAAATTTTTTTTTTATTTAGATTACTTTCTTATATTTGTAG